>NW_003852418.1:11751284-11784603 GCF_000181295.1 Otolemur garnettii | reverse complement strand
GTGATCTGAGGATCCCTAGGGGTTCCTAAGACCCTTTCGATGGGTTCACAAAATTATTTGCCTCATTCCTTCTCGTATGAATGTAAAGAGTTTGAAAGTGCGTTAGTAGATACTTCGATTCCATGTTGCAACTAAAGTTTAAGGAACAGCCACTGGTGAAATACTTTTTAGTGGAACATTAAAAAAGAATATTGGGCGGCATCTGTGGCTCAAAGGAGAAGGGCACCGGCCCCATATGCCTGGAGGTGGCAGGTTCAAACCCAGCCCCGGCCAAAAAAAAAAAGAATATCCACAACATGACAGGGTCCTCCCCTTTTCTACTATTCACTTTTGGAAAACTGGGCTTCTTCAGATACTTTAACCAAAATAAAATATTACAGCTGATCAAATGCAGAAGCAGGAGAGGAGAACTGCCTCCTTCTATGAGTTAGAGACAGACACAAAAATACCAATGATGCCCCGAAGCAGCTTGTCGTACTAAACGTCCCTGTTTTGAAATATAGAGCTATTTGTTTAAAATTGCATTTATTATCCTTTTTAAGTGCATAAATATTTTATAAATTTCTGACTTTTACTTTTATTGATCGATGTAATCCACACAAACAAAAGCTCCTTGGGGTTCTCAATAACTTTTTTAAATGCAGAGAGACCTTGAGACCCTTTGCTGGGAATGTGGCAGTAACTGGCCTTCCCTCTCCCCCTTTCCCCTGCCCAGGCCCCAGGTTTCTTTCTTCCTCCCATCGGCCTTTCCCCCATGAAAGTCTGTGCTAGGTGTCCCCAGGAAGGGCTGGGACACCAGGCACAGGGCACCAGGAGGCTTCCTGACTTCTGAGTTTCAAAAGTTGAGGAGACCAGGAAGAACTCAGGAGTTCAGAGAGCAAGCCAAAACCAAGGCCTCCGGGTGGGGACACAGAAAGGCTGATTAGGACAGCCCCAGCCTGGGGGCTCAACCTGAAGAGGCCCAGAGTCTCAGATAGGAGCATCTCCTCCAGGACTCTGGAGAGGCAGCCTCCAGCCAGTGCCTGGGAAAAGCCAGGAAACAGCCAAGTGACCCCCAGGACAAAGGGTGATTGGGGAAGGAACAGCCACTGCTCCATCTGGGGCCTCACAGGTGAGAACCAGCCTGCCTTAGGCAATACCTGGTGGGCAGATGACACCTGAGACCAGTGTCCCCTGCCCTCATTCTTTTCCTTAACACCTGGGAAGCCAAGCCCTTTCCAGAAGTGAGGGCATGGATAGAAGTCCCTTGCAGCCTGGTGTACAAATGGCACAAAATGAAAAATAAGTTCAATTTGCAAAAATAAAAACAAAACCCTGCACAGCTCCAGTTTGGGAGCTGGGACTCACACTCACCACACGCAGAAACCCCCCCTTGTGTGGGATGCCACATCCTCCTCTTTCTTTGGGCACTAGAGAGGTTGTATCACTTGCATAGGGCAGCTCAGCAGGAAGGGACGGAGCTGGGCTCTGAACCAGGGCCCTGGCTCCAGCCGCCATGTCCTTGTCTACAAACCCATCCCACTGAGGGAGAATGTTTGTCCCCAGGGCCGGGCAGCCTCCACCAAAGAATGGGCTTCAAATTTGAGGCTAGGCCTGGAGTTACAGCCCCTGTGATTGGAGGTTTGGACTCCAAGGGTCCCAGGTGTGCGTAGGGCTGAGTCTTAGCCTGGGGTGTGGTGGATCTGGGCATCCTGCCCAGGCCTTGCCCTAGGGGCCCCCCTCTGCCCGCTGGGTACCGGGAGAGATGGGTGAGGCTGGCAGGACAGGTTCTTCAAGGTTCTCTGCCTGAGCTGGAGGCTTCCTGGACCCCTCAAGCTCCTCCCAGAAGGGAAGACACTCAGATGCTCCAGAAATGAGTGTGCAGAGGCCAAGAAATTGGCCAGATGTCTACAAGGTATCATGGTAGAGCTAAAGCCACTCCGGAGGAAGGCTTGAGGGAGCCAGAGGCCCAGGAGAAAAGAGCCGGCCCCCTACACTCACCCCTCATGAAGGGCTCAGGGGGCGTGGAGCCTGGGACCTGACAGACTCGGACCTAGGCTGCTTGGACACTGTCATGATGCTCCCCTCTCACCCCACATCCAAACCACCTCCCCCGCCTGGACTATGGCTATCTCCCCTTTTTGCTCTGCCTATATCCAGTCTTACCCACTGTCAGTCTCTACTAGAGATTCTGCTAGAATCCAACTCAGATAATGTCCTTCCTCTGCCTACAACCTTCCATAGCTCCCAACTCATGCAGAAAAAATGCAAACTCTTCACCACGGCCCCTTGACCGGTGACTCTAGCCAAAAGAAAAGACCTGTGGTTTCTTTCTGGCCATCAGACTTTTACACATTCTATTCCCTCTACTTGGATTTCTATTTGCACTTTTTTTTCTTTTCTTCTTCTTCTTATTTTTTTTAAAGTTCGCATAACATGAAATTAAGCATTTTAAAGGGGACAATTCAGTGGCATTGAGGACATTTATCATGATGGGCAACCCACACCCTGGCACTCTTTTTACTGATCCTTCTTTTTATCTTTCAAGTCACTAGATGTCACCTCCTCCAAGAAATCCATCTGGATGCTCCTCCCTTCCCCGTGCTGTAGGTTAGATGCCTCTTTGGAGCTGCCAAGGCCCCTATTTTGCCCCCACTGTTTTGTCACCCGCCAGAGTGTGTGAGCTGGCTGAGTGCAGGACCTACGTCTGACTCTTTTTGGTATCTCTGGTACCTGTGTGTGAGGACTGGACATGTGTTTGTTGACTGACTGACTGACTGTTGTGGTGAACAAAGACAGAGGCAGATCAGGGGTGAAGGAACTGTGATATGTGAACTGAGCTCCTACTCTGTGCCAGGCCCTGTGGCTGGTGCTGGAAACACACTGGGGAACCGAGCAGACACCTGCTCTTGTGATCCTGACAGCCCAGGGACAGGGTAGGAGTGGGGCAAACACTGGGTCTGACCATTACAGGGTGGCCCTGTCAGGTTTCTGATGACGATGGAGCACAAGACAGTTCAGGAGCACCCAGAAGCCTCCTGACCCCATCTGGGGCTGGGCAGTTTCCTTGTGGTTGGCAGAGACCTGAAGTGCAGAGAGGAGTGAGCAGGGTTGGGGTGGATGGCTGTAGAGGATGTTCCCAGCACGGACAAAATCCTGACCTGCAACTTTGCTTTCCTTGGGGGCATTCAGCACTGTCTGGAGAGACTGCTGGCTGGGGAAGGGATACTGCTGGCCCCCAGGGAGTGCTGCAAAGTATTCAACAGTGCACAGCCGGGCCCACCACAGAGAAGGATCCAGGCTGAGGCTGAGAAGCCCTGGCACAGAGCAGGCCCCTGGAGGCACTAAGAAGCTGCCTCCCCAGAGAGAGGGAGCCTAGAGCTCCAGGCAGCAGCAGCCTCCTCCAGGGCTGCTGACTAGTGCACTGGGTGTCTGAGCAAAGACAGGATTTAGGCAGTGGAGGACCTGCTGAGACGCAGGGTCCAGAAAGCTCCCTCTGGCTACAGTGTGGATTACTCTCCAGGTGCCAGAGAAAGACAGGGTGCACCTCAGCTCGGGGGAGTCAGGGAGGGCCTCTCTGAGCTGCTGACGTGTGAGCCAAGAGTGAGGCAGCCATGTCACCTAGGGGCTGGGAATCCAGGTGAAGCCCACAGCAAGATCAAAGGTCCTGAGGTGGACCTCAGCTGAAAGGGTTATGGAAACAGGGGAGAAGGGTGCAGCTGAAGTGCAGAGATTTCCAGGAGACACCATGGAGGGCTTTGGGGGCTGTAACAGGATTTGGGGGTTAGTCCAAGAGCAAAGGGGAGCCCTTGGAGGTTTTTTGCCAGGGGAGGAACATAGCCAGTCTTGAGTGCCAGCAGGGTCCCTCAGACCACAGGGGTGAGGGTAGACCAGGGAGACAGAAGGAGGCAGCTGCAGGGGTCCACAGAGTGATGAGGCTGGGCCCGGGGAGGCAGGAAGACGGAGCAAGGTATTTAGGTGTGGCCATCAGGCCAGCTCACAGTGCTCAGGGTCGAGAGGCAGAGTCGTGAAGACCACACCGAAGCTTCTAGTTTGCTAGGCCCAGACACGGCCCCTGTGGCCATTCCATTTCACATCCTGGCTCCTGAGGGCTGAAAGCCCGCCACCTGCACCTGCCACCCTCCTGGACAATCCCACCCTCTGCACGGATGTCCCTCACCCAAGCACCTGCCAGGAAGCCGCCCAGAACACTTGCTGCTGGGACCTTCCCAAAGCTCTATCCCCAGGATACGCTGAATCTAAAAGTGGAACCAGCCTCTGGCACTGGCCTCCTAAATAAAGGTCAGAAGAGGACACAGCTGGGAAAAGCCCCGTGTTCCAAAGCCGGCTCGCAGCTGGTGTCTGCTGTCTGCCTGGCCTGGGTGCAGATCCTGCTTCTGCCACACTGCTCAGCACCCTGGCTCTGCGTCTGTGGGGTGGGCACAAGCACACTGCCCGCAGAAGGTCGTGTCTATTTTAGAATGAGACAATGCATGGAAAGTACCTGGCATGTAATTGGTGTTCAGTAATCATCAGTGAACATTATTACATTATTATTATTATTATTATTATTATTATTATTATGGCACAGAAGATAATTCACATTTGCTCTCCTCCCCAGCTGCAGGGCCAGTTTTGGCTTCTAACCAGCCAGGACGCTGCAGCTAGGGCCACACATGGAGTCTAGTGCGAAGGTCCCGGGGGATAAACCGCAACTGACAGCCTGAGAAGAATTGTGGTTTGTGGGGTGCTGGTGTGGAAATGGGGAACTCTGGGGCTGTGAACCAGCCCCACACCCAGATGCTAAGGCCTGGGGCAGGGTCCTGAGCTGCCCACCCAATGTCACCTCACTCTTCCTACCTGTAGAATGGGAACGCTGCTTTCCACACAGGTTGCTGGGAGGGGGAGTCACACCTGCCCCCTGCTCTACCCTTGGACACCAGAGGTGCCATCTCTGCCTCTGGTGGGTAGCATCTCAGCCCCTCAAAGCCCCTTTTAGGGCTGAGAGCTGCTCTGTGGTTGGCCACTATTGTCTCACAGAGCCTCACACCATCCTGTAACTGTCCCCACTGTGCAGATGAGGACGCAGGGGCTTGACCAGGAGCAGTCATGGAGCTGAGACCAAACCAAGCTAGGCACCCTCCCAACCAAGGTGCCCCGTGCCCCTCTCAGCTCTCAAAGACAAGCAGTGAGGCTGTCACTCAAGCCAGAAAGAGGGGACAGATGGTAACAGATCCACAGGTGTCTGTTGCATAATTAAGTGAGGGTGAAAAATGTCATTTGTCATTAAATAAGGGAACCAAGACAGCAACAACCTTACAACAAACAGCTGGGAAGGATCAGGAGGGAGAAGCTGTCCCCGGAAGATTCTGTCTGGGGGAGGTAAGGGGAAGGGTCAGGGCCTGAAGCCTGCAGAGGTTGAGGCTGTATTCGTCCTCCTCACACACCCCCCACCTCTGCCTGCTGCACCAGCCCAAGGTCCGCACTCTCCTCTCTTATTTCCAGAGCAGGTTTTGACCCAATCTTGTCCCACCAATTCCCACCATGGGGCCATTACACTGTAGTTCTCCCTCGTGGCCCACGCTTCCCACACCCAGATCTTCCCCTTTGCCCTCTTCCCAGAGGCCCTCAACCTGTCCCGTCCCATCCTGTCCCCTACTTCTGTTTTCTCCACAGCTGTGCTCAGGGCCCTGCGCACAGTCAGTTCTCAACAAGTATATGTTAAATAAACGGAAGTCCCTGTGTCACTTTGCCCCTTTTGGTCCGTCACTGTCTTCGCTGCCATTTTACAGATGAGAAAAACTGAGGCAGGAGAAAGGGAACACATCTGGCCAGGGACGGCCTCCATATAGAAAGCACCTCTCGTGTGGACAGTCACTGAGCCTGATCGCACCTGAGTTCCAATCCCAGCTCTGCCTCTCCTCGGTGGGGGGACCTTAGACAGGTACCTTTACCTCTCCATGCCTCAGTTTCCTCCTCTGTAAAAATGGGTGGTAGTGGTTGTTGCGAGGGGTTAAAGGGGTCAGTATGTAGAAAGTGTTAAGGCTGGTGGTAGCCACTAAATATCAGATACAGCATTCCATAAAACATCTGCTGAATTAGGGAGGTGGGAACAATTATCCCCATTTCACAAATGGGGAATCTGAGGCACAAAGAGGCAGCGCTAATGAAGAAATGGAACTGAGTATCCAACCTACACCTGTCCAGCTCCACCGGCCTCTTCTGTGCAATGAAAGTAATGCTGGGGAGAAACCCAGGCCTCGGGATGCCAGAGAATCTAAGACCTCTGCTCAGGGAGAAGCATGGGCATGGCTGTGCCCGGCCAGCCCCCATTCTCTGTCTTCCTGGTTCTCCACAGAGGGACCCGTCTCCACCACTCTCTGTCCATGGAGTATGAGTGAATCTGATCTCATCCCCAGCTTTAAGGATATCCACATGACTGAGAACCTGACCATGGATGGCCATACAACCCAATCTAAGCCAGTGAGAGCCAGACTGGGACTTATATAAGAATAGCTGAGAAAGAGCCATTCACTTTCCTCTGGGTTTCTGGGCTGATAGGACATTTTTTTTCTCTCTCTTCTTTTTTTTTTTTTTGTTACCCAGGCTAGAGTGCTCACAGCAACCTCAAACTTCTGGGCTCAAGTGATCCTCCTGCCTCAGCCTTCTAAGCAGCTGGGACTACAGGCACCCACCACCATGTCTGACTAATTTTTCTATTTTTAGTAGAGGCAGGGTCGTATGCTTGCTCAGGTTGGTCTCAAACTCCTGAACTCAAGAAATCCTCTCACCTCGGCCTCCTAGAGTGCTGATAGGATAATATTATGAATAGTAGCAGCACCAGTAGCAGTTGCAGTAATAAAACAACAGCTAATACTTACAGAGCATTAAGTGTTTAGCTGCAGTGTAGTGCTTCACATGTATTAATTAATTTGCTTAATCTTCCAGAGAGACATAGAAAACATGATATCATTCAAGCACCTGGATCCCACTGTGCCTGAAGTTAGACACCCTGGAATTTTTTTTATGTGACCCAATAAATTCTCTTTTGCTTAAACTGGTTTGAGTTGAGTTTTTGTCCCTTGCAACTGAGACATCCCTGACTAATCCACCTGCCTTCCGGACATTATCTAAGCTTCTATCTCTCCATCATGATTGTAGCTGAAGCGGCACACCCATTAACTGTTTTGTGCCTGTCTCTGACTCACAGGTTTCCACTGGAGTTCTTGGTCTATCCTTCCCATGCAGAGGCCACAGGTCTGTCCCTTTTCCCACGCACCCTGAGCGTGGGTGTGCGTGCACACCCTTGTTCCAGGAAGGTGCTCCGCGGGGTTTGCTTGGCCCCAAAACAGACCTCGTTATTAGTGTGATGACAGCTAATAAACAGTCCTCCTGAGCCAGATCAGCTGCTTTGCATAGACGGTGATCTCACCGAGTCTTCCCAACAGCCCTGCAAGGCAGGCATTGTCATCCCCATTTTAAAGATAAGGAAAATGAGGTCCAGAGAAGCCAAGCCTGAGTCGCACAGCTCCTAAGCAACAGAGTCTGAACTCCCTAAGTGGAGTTCCTGCTCTCGACAACATCGGTTCATTCAAGTCTCTGCTGAAATGTCACCTCCCTTCAAGGCCTTCCCAAGCCCCATCTAAAACCTAAAACATGGCCCTGATTCTCTCCAGCTCCTTCCCCTGTGTTGATGTCCTCAGCAGGCTCCCTTAAGACATTCTGTGCTGAATGTTGCTCATGGTAGCTGCCTCTCCCACTACCACTTCAACCCTGTGAATGTGGAGACTGTCTCTGGCTTGGCCCTCAGCAGGTGTTCAGCTGGTGGTTGTTGAGCAGAGGAACAAACCAGCCAGAATTCAAGGCAGCCTTTGTTCTGCTGAGTCTCCTCTCAGGCCACGATTCTCATGGCCTCACCTGGTCCCTTCCTACCACTGTCTTCTCTCCACGGCATCCTCCCTGACTTCAAGGGCCCCCATCTTGCCTCCAGAAAAGACTCAAACTTCCTTCTAGGGGTTCCTGGTTTCTTTCCTGACTCCACAGGCCTTCCTGACAGCTTCTGGTCCCCCGGGGCAGAGAGGGACTTGACCCCAGGCCTCCTAGCTGACCTCTCCTGGAATTTTTCTTATGTTCACACATTTTCTCTTTCTTCCCTTTGCCCACAGAGTGAGGCAAGGAAGAAGGAAGGGGCAGGAGAGCAGTGTCCACCCTGCCACACACTCAAGATTCCAGAACCTTCACAGATGGACACAGCTATAGAGGCCAGGCCTGGGCCACAGGACTCTGGGGCTGACCTGAACCACCGGCTCATCCACTCCACTTCCCTCTCATTTGGGGCTAGAAAATACCAACAGAGCCTTTCTTTGCCTGCATTTGGTGGCTTGTTGTTTAAAGGAACAAAAAGAGAAGTGTCTGGAGAAACACGCGCATCCCCCCCCAACCCCCATCACAGGGCATTTCTCACCGCTGCTGGGCCCCACGGGGAAATTCCACCTTCTGGGACAGTCCCGCGTGTAGAAACCAGTGTCCCGGGTAACTGAATGTTCCGGATATCTACGGATGACCTTCTTAATCAGGGGATGAATAAATGAGACCTGTGATGACTCTGAGCCCCCCAGGAAGCTCTGTTAGGCCAGAGCTCTTTTCATTTAATAATTCTATTGAAATATAATTCACATGACATAAAACTTGCCCCTTAAAAGTATATAATTCAATGGTTTTAGTATATTCACAGAGTTGTGCAACCATCACCACAATCAATTTTAGAACATTTAATCACCTCCGTGAAACACCCCATGCCCATCAGCATCACTCCCCATCCCCCCAGCCCCAGCCCCTGGCAGCCATCGGTCTACTTGCTGTTTCTATAGATGGCCACTTCTGGGCATTTCAAATTATGGGCATCATACAACACATGCCTTTTGTGTCTGGCTTCATTCACTTAGTATGATGCTTTCAAGGTTCATTTACACCATCACATGTATCAGAATTACACTCCTTTTTACTGCCAAATAATATTCCATTGTAAGGATACGCTGTGTTTTGTTTATCTATTCATCAATGAATGGACATTTGGACTATTTTCACTGTTCCACTATGATGAATAATGCCTCTATGAACATGGATATGTAAGTTTCTCTGCAGACATACATAGTATTTCCATTTCTTTTGGGTATGTACCCAGGAGTGGAATGTCTGGGTCATCTGGTAACTCTATGTTTACCCTTTTAGGGAACTGCCAGACTTTTTTTCCAAAGTGGCTGCAACATATAAGAGTTCCAGCTGGCCCATGTCCTTATGAACACTTGTTATTATCTGTCTTTTTTGATGATTTGCCATCCCAGAAGGTGTGAAGTGGTAAGCCAATGCTTTTCCTTAGTTATTTGGAAACAATTAAGAGAGTTTATATCAAAATCTGGATTGCTGACTCCTCTGGAGCAAAATGGCTTTCTGTCTTGACTAGGACATGTTCCCTGTGGAAGTTGAATCGTATCACCTCCCAGGTAGCCACAGTCCCCATCCATCCACCTCCTTTGTTGAAGGGATCTCAGAATTCTTTCATGAAGACAATGAACCTTCATCATTTGGCTTTTCTTTTTTTCCTTTCTTTGCTTTTTTTTTTTTTTTTTGAGACGGAGTCTCAAGCTGTCACCTCGGGTAGAGTGCCTTGGCGTCACAGCTCACAGCAACCTCAAACTCTTGCGCTTAAGTAATTCTCTTGCCTTAGCCTCCCAAGTAGCTGGGACTACAGGTGCCAGCCACAATGCCCTGCTATTTTTTGGTTGTAGTTGTCATTGTTGTTTGGCATGCCCAGGCTGGGTTTGAACCCCCCAGCTCTGGTGTATATGGGTGACGCCCTAACCGCTGAGCCACAGGCGCTGAGCCCTTCATTTGGCTTTTCTGATATCAACTTCCCTCAAGCAGACTAGAAATTGAACCTCAAATACCTTTAAACATAGTTCCACATAGACACAGCATACAGGGTAAGAATCCCTTATCCAAAATGCTTGGGACCAGAAGCGTTTCAGATTTTAGATTTCTTTCACATAATGGAATATTTGCATATAGACCACATGTAATGGAATATCTTGAGGATGGGGCCCAAGTCTAAACATGAAATTCATTTATGTTTTATGCACACTTTATATACGTAGCCTGAAGGCACATTTGTTTATACTATTTTCCGTAATCTTATGTGTGAGACAAAGTCTGTATATTTTGAACCACAGAAAGCAAAGATGTCACTGCTCAGCCACCCATGTGGATGATTGGAGGTCATCTGGCACCACCATCATTCCAGGCTCTGAATTTATACGCTACCAATAAGCAATCATTTTCTTACACTTATGCACACATAAGTACTTAACAGTAAAATATGTGATGTATCATTAATACAATGAAAAAATACTATGTGCAGGGTGATTGAGTAGAATAGCAGCATCACCAGAACACCCGGAGTGACAATGAACTTTTGCCATGACCGTGGGAGGAATTCTTTGTTTCTGTCTCCAGAGGCAAAATTTGAGGCTTCTAGTGGAAAGGGGACATGGCCTGCCTTGGGTCACATACTGTCAAGGGCCAGAGCAGCTGGTCTGATGCCCCAGCCCTATGTCTGGTGTGACGCCACAATGTCCTTGGAGGTTCTTTGAGTCTTTCTCCTCCCATCCTGTCTCTGCAGTGAGGGGCCCAAGGTTAAGGTTAAGGTCTTTGTCTTGAAAGAATTGTATTTGAGAAAAAAAGCCAGAGGCTCAGCGCCTATAGCTCAACTGGCTAAGGCGCCAGCCACGTACACCTAAGGTGGCGGGTTCGAATCCCCAGCCCGGCCCCGCCAAACAACAATGACGGCTGCAACCAAAAAATGGCCGGGCGTTGTGGCGGGCGCCTGTGGTCCCAGCTACCTGGGAGGCGGAGGCAGGAGACTCGCTTAAGCCCAGGAGTTGGAGGTTGCTGTGAGCTGTAATGCCACGGCACTCTACCCAGGGGGACAGCTTGAGGCTCTGTCTCAAAAAAAAAAAAAAAAAAAAGCCAGAAAGAACACCATCTTTCCATCTCAGAGTCTCACGCAGTTCTGACAGTTATAGATATGGGGCAGCCACAATTTCACTGTTCAAATTCCTGAGTGGTTGACTGTGATCACTAGACTGTGAGCTGCAGGAGGACAGGGGACTTGGCTTGTTTGTTCACTTCCACGTCCCTTGCTTGTGAAAAGCACCTTCCAGGCACAGGGTTTCTACTACAGAAATATTTATTTGATGCATAAAGGAACTGGTACATTTAAAAGTACAATTTTCAATCTTCCTGTTTGTAACTTTTTCCCTACAAAAGTACTTTGCTAAACATTTAACTAAACATGATTGAATTTCTCTAGCTAACTGTTTAGATTCAATCATGGCTCCTCCTTCAATTATGAACAAGTTGCTTTCCTCTCTGGGCTTCAGTTTCCTCATCTAGAAAACGGGGATGAGCATGGCACCGAGCTGCCAGTTCATACAAGTAGAGGCAAAGCACTCAGGACACTGCTGGTTTGGTCACTGTTGTTTTTACTCCTTGTTTCCATCTGAGAACCAGGCTGGGGGCTTTCAGGACAAAGCTGAATGACACTGCTATCTTAGAGTGACTCAGGTTCCAGACTGCATCATGGAGAGCTCACAGGAAGGAGCACGATGACAAGGAACCAGCTGAACGTGAGGGGAAGTGGACGAACAGTGGTTAGCACGAGCTGGAAAAGTACACACAGGCAAGTTGCTCAATCCTGCCGGTGACAGTGAGGCCCTCGGACCCCCAGGAGGAGTCACGTAGGTGCTCACAGTCCATGGCAGAGGTGCCAGGCAGGCCTGGATGTCAGAGGAATTGACATGGCCTTAAGCTAGAGGCCCCGAGTCCTTGTGACACTGTGGGGCCCTGGGAAGGAGAAGGGATGCCGCTGCCCCTGAGGTTTCTGACTTAACGCCTGGAGGAGACAGTCACACTTCTCCCAGGATGGAGGCCCTGGGACCCCTCGCATACATCCTGGGAGATCCTCCGGGGTTGGAGCTTCTCCTGGCAGCTTCCTTCCTTACCTTGGTTGATTTCTTTATTTCCACCCTGTCTCACCTCTTGGGGCTGCCAGTGTCCTTATGCACTGACCACCCACACGGGGCCTGTCTGAGCTCCTGCATCCTCTCCCCAGGTCATAACAATGGCATCATAATAATATTAGCTCACAATTTATTCAGCACTTCCCAGCAATAGGCATCGTGCCTTTTACTTCACTCAAAATAACCCATTTAAACCTGTGGCCCCATTACCATCTCCAGTTCACAAATGGGGAAACTAAGGCCCAGAAAGGCAGAGTCTGAAGGAGCTAGTAGGTAATCTCCTGGCAGTCCCCCCTGTCTGAACCCCAAGTACATCTCCAGGTCACAGGATATACTTAGCAGCCAGATGAGGACTCTGGTGTCCAGCCTCCCTCACAGTGAAAGTGAATCCCTCTGCCTTACTCAAAAGATGGGTGGGGAATGTCAAGGACAATTTGGAAGCAATCACTTACCCATAAAATTTGCGCATTGATCCAATGCTGTTGAGATTGCAAGGAATAGAAACTAAACCTAAAGAAGCTTTAAAAGTAAGGAAACTTATTATCTCATAGACTAGATGTTTGTAAGTGATGGAGGGATCATGGGCTGGTTAATTCAGTAGCTTAGTGACATCAGCAAGGACCCAGGTCCTAGGACTTGGGCTTTGCTCTCCAATTGGCTTTTCTCATTGACTCAATATAGCTGCTGCTACTCCAAACATCACAACCCCTCTCCAACAACACTGGAGAGAGAAAATATCTCTTTTATTTATTTTATCTAGGGCCTTTCATATATAATTTTTTAATGTGGGCATTACTGGGAACTTCACACAATGATGTTTTATGAATGCTTTGCTTATTATATTAAAACCATTTAACATGAGCTCTGCCCTTTAACAAAGTGTTAAGTGTACAATACAGTATTGTTAAGCATAGGTATGATGTTGCACAGATCTTTAAAACTTACTTATCTTGCATAGCTGTAATTTTATACCCATTAAATTGCAAGTCCCCATTTCTCCCTCTCCCCAGCCCTTGGCAGTCACCTTCTACTCTCTGCTTCTGTGAGTCTGACTGTTGGAATCATATGGTATTTGTCCTTCTGTGACTGGCTTATTTCACTCGGCATAACAATCCAGCAATCCCACTTGCATGTAATTTATCCACACAATTGAAATCTGCTTCTTAAAGAGATGTTTGCCCTCCCATGTTCCTTGCTTGTTTGCCCACTTCCACTTGCACCATTATTCATAACAGCCAACATGTGGAAACAACCTAAATGCCCATCAAAGGATGAATGAATAAAGAAAAGGTGGTGCGAACATACAATGACATATTATTCAGCCTTTAAAAAGAAGGAAATCTGCATTATGCTAAGTGAAATGAGCCTCTGTCTCTTTTGAAGAGCAAGGAGACCTGTCCCAGGAGTCCCCAGCAGATTTCCCAATGCGTCTCATTGGCCAGAATCTCATTTCATGCCCAGCCTAAACCAATCACCAGCCAGGAGAGAGGAACACTGTGATTGGCTCAGAGCGATTGGAATCCATCCTCTGGAGCCTGGATGGAGGGGCCCTTGGAGAGTTTCTTAGCAAAGTGAGCAGAGAGGGTGCTGTTAGGAAGGAGAAGTGAAGGAATGGCTGGAAGAGGAAATAGCTCATTGCCGCTATCAGCATATCTACTTCTCGCTATCGGGACCTTCTGAACTGCCTCTATTTCTGTACTTTTTGACCTGGCTCTTCCTCTTTCTCATAAATTCTGTAAGCTCACCCATGTTCCTCCAGTAAATTTCCTTCCCGCTTACATTAGCCGGATACGGCTGTCACTGAGACACCAAATTTCCTGAATGGTCATCCTCAGGGTCATTATCACCAAGGTATCATTGCTGATATTTATTGAGTACTTGTTATGTGCTAGGTCCTTACACCAGACAGTCTCAGCCAGGGATGATTTTGTCCAGAGAAGACATTTGGCAAGGTCTGGAGAAGTCTGTGACTGTCACAACTCAGCGAGTGGGATGCTACTGGCTTCCACTGGGTAAAGAGGATGGAGGTACTGCTCCACTGACGCTGCCGTGCACGGGAGGACCCCACAACCAAGAATTACTTGGCAGCAAATGTCAATGGTACAGAGATTGAGAAAGCCTCTCCTAACCAAGCCTAGAGGGCTGATTAGGGCACTTCATAGAAAAGTAGCTGGGTCTGAATGCCCATGGTGCTCAGATTGAGAAACCTTGCCTTATACCCTAGCAGAGAACGGGTGGGAAGCATCCACTGTGAACAGCAGAAGGGCTGAAGGGAGCTCAAGTCTATTATCTAAAGTTTCTTTAGATTATACTGTTTGTCCCCCCTGCCTTGGTCCAAAAGGAACTTGAGGCAGTTAGAACCAGCGAGTATGACTTATACTTTCCACTAGTGAGAAAAAAAAGAACCCCACTGCGTGAGTCCAGGGAGGAAGAAACGCTTCCCCAGCCCTTGGTGCTCAGAGCACTTCCTCATGAGGGAATTTCACATGGGGCTGTGGCAGGATGGGCAGGGAGTGAGCAAGAGGGATATTCAGGGGAAGGCTCATGGACTTGTCAGGATTTCCTGGAGCCGCAAGCCATGGAACCCCTCCTCGAGATGGGTTTTAAAAAGAGAGAATGAGAGAGCTGGGTTTGTCTCAGCTGCTAGGATGCTTCAGACACCCAAGAGCACCAAGTCTGTTTTTCTCCCTCCTCAAGCTGTCTCCATCTCTCAGCTCTGCTCTGCCCAGTGCTGGCTGCGTTCTCCGCAGTCTATCCTCACCTGGTGGCACAGGGACTGTGGCTGCTCCAGTCTCAGCCACCACAAGGCAGCAACATCTTTTTCTATTCCAAAGCCACGGAATCGAGTACTTTTGGCCCTGATTGGATCCTGTGCCTATCTGTGAACCCATCAAAGTAGCCAGGGGCCTGGGATATACTGCTTGGCCAGACCTATGTCCTGAGTCTACCCTGGGGATGGGGTCAACTTACTTGATCCCTGGGACTGCAGGGTTGGTGGCACTCCAAGGGCAACTCAGAGTGTTATGTCCAGAAGAGGGGCATGTGGGCTGGGTGGGCCTAGACCACCACAAATGCAGCGTGTCCAACATCTCTCACCCATGGAATCCAACAAGGACCTACTTTGAGCCTGGCCTCAAGCCCAGAAGTGAATCTGGCACCTTTCTGCCCTCTGGGAGGAAGGGAAGATATAAATAAGTGTAATTCAAAGCACTGTGTGATATGTCCTAAGAGAAGAAACAAACAAAAGGCTACAGACGTTAGAGGCAAGGCCTTTAATCCCATCCCTGGGGTGGGATGAGAAAGGGCACACAGCTGGCGGGAATGGCTTGAGCAAGAGTGAGGAGATAGGAAGGGACAGGGTGTGTTTGAGAAAGCCAGGGTCATCCTCATGGCTGTCTGCACAGGGGAAGAGTCTGCAGGGGGAGGTCCAAGTAGATGGAACAGGACCCAGCTAACTCAGTGATGGGGGCATTTGGGCTTATCCAGGTGGCAGTGGGGAGCCATGGATGGTGGTAGAGCAGAGCAGAGGCAGGATCTAAAATTGTGCTTGCTGAAGATGAACTCAACAGTTGTAGAAGGGCTGGAACAGGGAGAGGTTGGCAGGACAATTCGGCAGCTGTCACAATTGTCCCAGGGCAGGTACTGGGCGTTAAAACAGGGTGGAGGGAGTAGGAGATGGCAGGTGGTGGCTTTCCTTGTCACCTACCTCCAAAACACCTTGACTCAGCACACCCAGGACTGAAGGCAGAAGCTGCCCTCAGATCTCCTGTTTTTCCCACATCCTTTTACAGACTGTGGCCCACCAGGCTCCCTAGAGCCATCTTGACCCATCTCTCCCCACTACACACCCTCTGTCCCCTATAGGGTTGAAGCCCTATAGGCTCCAACTTTCAGGACACTCTCAGAACCCTACTTCTCACCACTCAGGGCCACACTCCCCTTGGTCCCCCATCCCAACCTTCTTCTTCGGTCCCCCATCCCAACCTTCTTCTTCAACCCCAGTGTTTTCTCCCTAGAGCAGCCAGAAGGATCCTTTAAAAAGGCAATATCCGTTCTGTGACATGTGTTAAAAAGGCAAATCCCATCACTGTCCTGCTCAGAGCCCTCCGGTGGGTCTAGAGCCCACTTAAAGAGAAGTTCGAAGAGCCCTGGCTAGATGATCTGACCCCTGACCTTCCATGCTCCAGGCATCTCCTCTGTCCCCAGCACTGAGGACATAGTGGGTGCACAATAAATGAGGTGTGAGTAGAGGACCAGGAGAAGAGGCCTGGCTCTGGCAGCAGCTTGATGGGAGAGTTGTGACCCTTGGGCTAATGCCAAGGTTATGCAGCCATACTGAAAAAAGCCCCTGCCCCAGCTAGTCCTCAAAAAAGGGGCCACGGCCACCCCAGATAGTACCCACCACCACCACTTCTCCTGCACAGCCTCTGGCGACCATGGCCTGTGCCAGCCAGAGCTGGGAATTGGGAGGTGAAGGAGGAAGGAAGTGAGAAGACAGAGCAGGTTTGTTCTCGGCCTGGCCCCCTATACCCCCTCTGGCTCTTGGCCCTCCTCGGGAAACCAGGGGTGCCAGGCCGCAGGGGGCCAGACATGATGACCTTGGGAGGTCCTCATAACACCCAATTGGTCCCTGAGGCCTGAGCCCTTTCTTTCGTTTTTTTCTTAGGAAGATTTATGCTCAGGAAGCTGCTTCCTCGACAAACACACTGGACTTCACAAATATTTGCCAGTGACTCCTGTGCCACAGACGGGGCATTTTTATCAGAGCTGCCATTTGGATTCACCCCTTACCCCAGAAGGCCCGGGGAAGTGAGGCAGTCAGGCCTCAGTACAGAGGAATGTCTTGAGAGAGCAGAGACCATGGAAGCCTTTGATCAGCTGTGGCCAGGGGGGGAAACCAAGTCACTGACCTCTCAGAGGGGCATGAAGTCATGGGCTTGCAGCCCCTGCCAGAGCCAACCCATCTTCTGGCCATAGAAACTAAAGACAGGAAACATCTGGCCCAGAGAGACCAGACTCAGAAGGGGAGAGGGGATGCAGACCCCCACTCCCGCTCAGGCCTCCCTGGGCCCCATGCCCATTCCCTGGTTGGTAATAACAGCCCATGCTCTGTTCTAACCACTGCGTGTCAGGCCGTGTTCCGATACTTTACATGGATTGCCTGGTTCACACGACATGTGCAGGACACGCTTCTGACATTGGCTGTGAACAAAACACCCCAAATGCCCTGCCTTCCTGGATCTGATGCTCTAGTATCACAGTAAGGAGTTATAAGACATATATTCTAGAAAGTGAGAAATGTTTTAGAGACACTGACCATGGTGACCCCAGCAGCCCTCAGGCTTGCCCTGCGATGCCTTCCCCACCTGCCATCAGCGGTCTTGCCAAGAAACAGACCACAGGGATCCACCCCTCCCATCCAGTCGTCAATGGCTCCATCTCATTTAGGTCTCTGGTTGCGGTGGCCCTTGACATCCTCTTGCCCATACTCCCCTGGCTCCTGGGCAGAGGCTGCACAGCCTCCAACAAATCTCCCAGCTCGCTCTTATGCTCTTCCTGTCCCCTCTGCCTGGAACTCAGCCCTCACTCTGAAACTGAGGTCCTCTTGTCGCCTTAGTGTCAAGACACTCCACAGACAGGCCTGAGGGAGGTGGAGACACAGGCACACGGGCAGGCTCAGACACATGCTAACCCACAAACCAGAGATGTGCAGAGCCACCCACAGTACACAGGTGTATAGAGACATGTGGAGCCACATGTGCAGACAGCCACAGACACACCCAGGGACACACCCAGGGACACACAGATGCCCAAAGTCACAGGGCTGCAAGACACCTGTGGCACACTCACAGATAGCCAGACACATGTTCCTCCCCCATGCACACTCACACAGGCACACTCAGGGAGCTGCCGACCAGGACACCCAGCCACACACACACACTCTCTCTCTCTCTCTCTCACACACACACATGCACACATGCTCACCTTCCTCTGGCACCCAGAAAACCCCTGTGCCAACCATCCTAGGACAGGGACTGCCCGCAGGCAGCCATGGCGGGAAGGTGTCCTGGAGAACAATGCCTCCCCTCTCCCACCATCCTCACAGACACAAGGAGCCATTGTCAGCCTGGCACAGCCTCCCAGCAGGCTCCCCTGGCTGGCGTGCCTGCATGTGGGGGTGGAAGGCTGGCAGCGCCCCAGGCCCACCTGCTCCCATCTGCCCCCGGGGACCCTGCCTCCTCCAGAGCCTCCTGTCTGCTCCTGCAGACCCCTGAGGGCTTATCTCCCTGGCCCACAACTTCTTCCTAGCCCCCCGGGACTGATTAACTCTCCTTAAGTGGCAGCCGAAGCTTACAAGGGGCAGAGTTTGGTGGAATCGCAATTCAAACACCCATGCTGTGTGACCTCGAGCAACTCACTTCCCCTCTCTGAGCCTTAACTTCCTCATCTGTAAAATGGGATTATTCTAGTAACTACCTCACAGGGTTGGTGGCACCATAAATCAAGACATTCCAAATGCCAAGCCATTGGGTGTGGCCCAGAGCCCGGGAGGCCTGGGCTCCAGCCCCAGCTCTGCTCCTGCCTTCCTGGGAGGCCTTAAGCCATTGACGGTGTGTCTCAATCTTCTCACCCTGGAAGTGGGGATGGTCACTGTCCTCTCACCCCAGAGGTGGTCATTCCATGGGAGCCTCACACTCAGGGCTTGGGAAAGGCCTGGCACACAGCAGGCAGGCACTCAATCAGTGCTGGCCATTAAGGGCATAGTCAATTGTTGGAGCTTGTTTATTCATTCATTGCTTCTTTTCATTCCTTTGACCAATCCTTTCCATGTACTTACTGTGTGCTGAGAGCTAAGAGTTCACTCTGAAGTTGGCCCACCCCACCAGGCCACAGTGGGCTCCTGATAGGTGTTTATTGACTGATCGAGAGACGACAAGTCACCAACTGTCACCACCTCCGTGGCCCACGCACACCAGTTAAGAGCAGTCAGGTGCCCTGAGTTAGCCTCTTCAGGGCTTGTGATGCCCAGCCAGCATCCTTACCTGCAAAGTGTGAACAAGACAGTCCCTATTCCACCAGCAAGGCCATGGCGAGGAGAAAACAAGGGAGAAAAAGGGAAGGTGCCTGAGCAACTAGCAGGCCAGGGCCACCCTCCTGGAGTGCCAGGGTCTTCCTGGACCTGCTCCTTCTTGCCTTCTAGTCCGGGCTCCGACGGCACCTCCCCGGTCCGGGCCACCCATCCTCACCCCCATCTACACTATGCGTATTTCCAGCAGGGCCGGGCCTCGGAGTAAGCTCCTATACCTATCAGCTTGTCCTGTGTCACACCTGTCTCCCCCAGACCAGGGACTCTAGTGACAGTAGTGACATCTGGGACCCCATCACTCTCTTGTGTAGAGGCCACCTGGGGCTTTGCAGGGTTAATTTAGCAGCCTTCCTGGCCACCACCCTCTGGATCAGTGACTTTCAACCAGTGCACCGCGGCACACTGGTGTGCCGTGAGAGGATCGGAGATGGACCACGAAAAATGTTAAAGATCATTAACTAAATTATGTTCAAAAGAAGTTCAAAGCGCAGTAAATATATTCTTTTTTTTAACTTCTTTTTTTGATCGATGTAATTTAAGTATGCCACAGAAGTTAAAACGGTAGATTCAAATGTGCCGTGAGATTAAAAAAAAAAAAAAAAAGGCTGAAAAACACTGCTCTATATGCCAGCAGCACCTTCCCCCAACTTCCCCACCACTTTCACCCAGTTGTGAAAACCACAAATATCTCCACATATCCCGTGGGGGATAAAATCACCCCAGGTGGGAACCACCAGCTGAGACAATGAGTGTTTGATTTGTTCAGTCTCTGCTCCATGTGCATACGGTGATCATCAATACATACTTGTCTTGCGATAAATCTTATCTGCGTGTACTGTCCCCCCCCGCCCCCCCGCCCCCCCTCCCCGTTCCTAGGACACTTCTCCACCCCCTTTGTCTGGTGAACTACTCATACTTCAGGACCCTGGTAGGCAGCTTAGATGAGGAAAGTGGGCCAAGCAGGGACTGGGCAAACAGGAAAACAGACACCTATGACCCCACTCTAACCCCCCTGTGTCCCGTAGGAATGAGGGCCTAGTGAGACCAGATCTTTCCGTGTTTGTTTGTTTGTTTGTTTTGGTAGAGACAGAGTCTCACTTTATTGCCCTCGGTAGAGTGCCGTGGCATCACACTGCTCACAGCAACCTCCAACTCCTGGGCTTAGGCGATTCTGCAGGTGAATCACCTACAGAGCACTACAGGTGCTCGCCACAACACCTGGCTATTTTTTTGTTGCTGTTTGACCAGGGCCGGGTTTGAACTCGCCACCCTCAGTTTATGGGGCTGGTGCCTATCTACTGAGCCACAGGCACCGCCCAGATCTTCCCGTTTTTCAAGAGAAGCCAGAGGAATGGATTTTATGTGAAATCTGGCTTTTCTAATGCTGGCAACTGATGCACATTTTTTAAAAATACTTCCAGGGCCAAAGTCAATGTTATCTTCAGACTGGATTTGGCCTGTGGGCAGCTGGTCATCGAGGTCTGTGCTGGGGTGTTTAATGGGTATGGACACCTCCAAGTATGACAAACACTGGGAAACAGCTCTTTTTGGTGTCTCACTTTGTGTCCCCTCTGTTGTAGCAGCCACAGGAGGGTTCTGAAGCCCCCATGGGGGACAAAGGGGTAGAGATGGCAGCCTCAGCTCTGGACAAGAGCCACAGGGAACCACCAGCCCACCCCAAGTCAGCTCCACACCCAGATCAGCCCAGAATCCAGGGTGGGGATGGAAGCAGGGGGAGGTCCCATCCTGGGGGCTGGGAGAGGGCCATTTATGGCTTCAAAATTCCTACACGTGAGGCCTAGCA
Organism: Otolemur garnettii; assembly: GCF_000181295.1. Lineage (NCBI taxonomy): Eukaryota > Metazoa > Chordata > Mammalia > Primates > Galagidae > Otolemur > Otolemur garnettii. Next base: position 11,763,656 of record NW_003852418.1, on the reverse strand, counting down.
GGAAATAAACCTGGATGTGAGGTTGGGGTCTCTCTAAAAAGTAAGATCAGATAACTGAGCCAGGGGGACCTGGGCCTATAGTCCTTAGGCAGGCTTGAGCGATTCAGGAGGCTGCCTTCTCCGGAAAGTCCCTCCTATTTGGAGATTGGCTGGGTGCCAGGGAGCAATGACACTCAGAGTCCCCTCATCTCAGAGGCTTCTGCTATATCCAGCAGCTCCTTAGGCTTCCTTGAGTTCTGCCCTTTCTGGGACAGAACTTTCCAGAAACAGAAATTTGGAAAGCTTTTCTCTCCTCAGGAGAGTCTGATAGGCCCACCAGCCATTTCTCAGTGAGACCTCGGGTCACCATGGGCACTGCACTACCCTCCTGGAGACCAAGGGTCCCGCAGACCACAATTCAATGCCTCAACCCATCCCAGTGAGGCGGGTCACTGGGACTCTCTGGCCTCTGCATCTGTAAAATGCATCTGTCAGTTGTAGGAATTCAACAAGCATGAAGATCATGGTAAGTGCCAGGCAGGGAAGAAAGGAAGTGACCGTCTGAGAGCAAGTGCCCAGGGCTGATGCTAAGTGATCCACACACATGGCTCTTCCATCCTCGCCACATAATCCACCCACGCTGGTCAACAAACAGCGCGTGCACCTGCTGTGTGCCGGGCTCAGCAGGTTGATGGAGAACAACATAGAGCAGGCCTCTGCCCTCTTGGAGCATATAGTCTGAAGAGTGGGGAGTAATAAATTCCCAAATTATAATGTCAAGTGGTCAGGACTGTGGGAAATGGAAAGGGTCATGGGTACAATCTGGAAGTGGAGGTCAGAGCAGGCCCCTGGAAGCAGTGAGGCCTGTGCCAGGTGAGGGGAGAAGCCGTGTGGGGGCCTGGAGAAAGGTTCTGCGGGCAGAGCGCCAGCCAGTGCAAAGGCTCTGAGGCAGGTGTGTGGGTAGCACAGTGGAAGAACAGAGAGGAGCCCAGGGTGGCTGGAGGAGAGGGGACAGGGAGAGAGAATGAAGGGAGATGGGACTGGGAGATGATCAGGGAAAAGATCTCGTGGGGCCTAGTAGGCCACAGAGGGAACTTTGGCTCCTCCACCAAGTGAAGGGGGAGCCATGGAAGGGTTTTGAGCAGAGGAGGGTCATGTCCTGACTTTCTATTATTATCCCCATCTTAAAGTTAAGGAAACCAAGTCTCAGAGAGGTGATGTCACGCACCCAAGCTCATGCAGCCAGCAAATGGTAGAGGTGGGATTTGGACCCATCCCCCTGTGGCTCCCAAAGTTGGGATCTTTCCATTTTGCCAAGTACCTTGGGTCTGGCATGAGTAAGGAGGGAGGATGGGGAGGCGGGAGAGCTTCCTAGAGCTGCTCATTGAAGCCTCCTTGTTCTGCCTGGCCTGCCCCATCCTGTCTCTGTGCCTTCTCCCTTGCCCTCAGCCCCCTGCAGCTGCCCCAGGCCTGGGGTGAACTGCTAACATTTAAGGCCATCCGTCCACACAAGTGCAGACTGAATCTTTGGCAATGGGGAAAACACACACACACACACACACACACACACACACTCGCCATTCAAAGGACTCGGGCCCTAATGGAGGGATGGCCGGTGGGGGCCTGGAGCTCTGGGGCAGCGTGGCTCTGCGTCTAATTTTCAGAGTGGCCAGGGTAAGTCCCTGGCCTCCAAAGCTGTGCTTGCTTCAAGAACAATCACTTTCTTTTTCTTGTAAAAGGAAGAGAAATTGTCAGCCTGTCGGTTTCGCTCTGAGCTCGGCCGTTGTCTTTCCAGTAACTGAGGACAGGAGGCCAGGCCACCACCCAGAGGCTGCTGAGGAGGCCTGGGGGCTGTGGTTGGTGCCACCTGGCCCCCCTTTGCACTACCTCCCTCTCCCCCACCCCCTCCCGCCCCCTCCAATAATTGTGGTATTTGGTTTTCCCTCCACACCAAATGTGAAACTCTCCTGGAGGTTGCGCAGAAGGAAGTGTATGTGAATCTCTGAGCTGTGGTTGAATGAAGGTATTCTTAGGCGCCTGCCTGCAAGGGTGGTGAACTTCTGGTGCTAAAAGCAGAATTGCTTTTCAGTAAATGTTATTACTCAAAAGGAAGTTTTTCACCACCACTGTCACCTTGAGCCTCTTCCAACTGCCACCTGGTCTGCATGGCCTGATGGGGGAAGGGGTCTCTCAGGGGCTTCCAGGGACCCCATCCAGCCCCCAGGGGCAGCTCTAGCTATCTCAGCTGAGCCTGGACAGCCCAAGCTGAGGTTTAAATGCCCACAGCCTGCCTAGGCATCGTATCACAAGGCAGTGGCTGTCTTCTGACTCAGCACTTAAAAGTCCCAAGGTTTGAGAAGTCTTGACTGAGTGAAGCTGGCGCTAGATGTGGAGTCGGAGATTTTGAGAGCTGTGGTCCATCTTAGCAACTCATGTCTCCTAACTCCTGCTTCCTCTTCTCTAAAGTGGAAGGGTGATAATACCTTGACATAGAGACCTAAGGATATTAACTGACTCTAGTAGATACTCAGTAAGTGGTAAGGTTGTTAGTAAAAATGATGCTGGATTTAAATCAGACAGATCAGAGCTCAAATCTCAGCTTGCCACCTACTAGTTGTACAACCTTGGACAAGTCTGTGAGCCTCAGTCTTCTTCTGAATAAAGTAAGAATGATGGGAATACCTATTGTTCAAAGTCACTGGGAGAATTTCACAAGCCAGAGCATGTAAACCGTAAGGTCCACAGTAGAGGTGCCATAAGCAGTAGCTCCATTCCTGCTCTTTATTGCCTTTGAGAGCACATGCCTGGGTTACAACCCAGGTCACAGGCTCCCTGTGTCCATCCTTCATGGAGACACATTCATGAAAGCATGCGCCACAGTCCAGGGGACAGTCAAGAACCAACCAGGCCAAACTCAGCCCACTCAACAGGCTTATGAGAAAGGAGTCAAAACGACCCCTTGGACTGAGGGTCTTGATCCCCTCTCGAGCTATCAGAGGATGCCTTGAGGCCCGTTCTTGCACCCTTTACAACCTTTTCTACAGCCCTGAAAAGTGACAATTACCTTTCGGAGCCACCACGACACGTGAGCCAGTGCTTTGTGTGTCGTGGGTCATCTCATCGCACCCCCACGGCAATCCCATAAGATAGGTCCTCTCACGGTTCAGTCACCTGCAGGTGTGGAAACTGAGGCCGAAGGAGGTGAGAGGGCTAATAGGCTGAGATTTGAATGCAGGCCATCAAATGGCTGAGCCTACACACTCAGTCCCTGCACTGTGTGATATTTGAGATTCTGACAGTCCCTTCATGTTACGAAAGATACAATTATGATCAGTAGTCCCCGGGTATAGAAGATTATATATCAGATTCCCGATTGAAATTTTTCCCTTTGAGATTATTATAGATTCACTGCCATTGTAAGACAGAGAGAGATCACATGTGCCCTTTCCCTCCATGGTATAATAACATCTGGAAAAACTGTAGGACAATGTCACAAGAAAGACATTGACAGTTCCACAGTCATAATTCAGAACATTTCCATCCACAAGGCCCTCCTTGCCCTGGTATTGCCAAACCCACCTCCCCCCCTAACCCTGCCCTGACCCATGGCAACCACTGATCTGTTCTCATTTCTATAATTGTGTGGTTTTAAGAATGTTACATAAATGGAATCCTGTAGCCTGTAAACTTCAGGGATTGGCTGTGTTTGACCTAGTAGAAGTCTCGAAAGAGTCATTCCAACTGTTAGATGTATCAATCTTTTATTTCTTTTTATTGCTGAGCGACATTCCACGGTAACTATTCATGCATAAAAGGGCAGCTAGGTTGTTTCTGGGGTTTGCCTGTGCTGAAGAGAGCGGCTGCAAACATTTTTGCACAGAGTTCCATGTGAACGTAAGTTTTCATTTCTGTGTCCAGGAGTGCAAATGATGGGTCACATGGGAATTTTGTAAAATTAGAATGCTGTACCACTTTCTATTCCCACCAGGCAGGTATGAGTGGTCTAGTCTCTTCAGTCCTCACCCATGTTTAACGTTCTCCTCATTTGTTATTTTGGTTATTCTTATGCATGTGGAGTAAGATCTGATTGTGAGCTTAATTTGCATTTCTCGACTGGGTAAGGATGCTGTACATCGTGCATCCTCTTCAGTGAAGCGTCTGTTCCCGTCTTTGCTCATTTTCTATCTGGACCTTTTTTTCTTTTCTTTTCTTTCTTTTTTTTTTTTTTTAACTGTTGAGTTTTGAGAATCCTTGACACATTCTAGACACCAGTCCTTTACCAGATATGTGGTTTGCAAATATTTTCCCCCAGCCCGTAGCGCATTTTCTCAGCCTTTTAACAGGGCCTTTCACAGAGTAAGATTTTAACTTTGATGAGGTCCAATTTACCAATTTTTTCCTTTTATTAATCATGCTTCTGGTGTTCACATCTAATACTTCTTTCCCTAGCTTTAGAACCTGAAGATTTTCTCCTACTTTTTTTCTAAATGTTTTATAGTTTTATGTTTCACATTGAAGTCTGTGATCCATTTTGAGTGAATTGTTGTATAAGGTGTGAGGTTTGGGTCAATGTGCTTTTTTTGTCTCTTGCACATAGATATCTAATCACTCCAGCACTCTCTGTTGCAAAGGTCATTCTTCTTCCATTGAATTACTTCTGCATCTTTGTCAAAAATCAGCTGGGCACATCTATGTGGGTCTATTTCTGGTTTCTCTAGTCTCTTTCACTGATCTGTGTGTCTGTCCCTCAGCCAATACCAGACTGTCGTGATTACTGTACCTATATAGTAAATCTTCACCTTGCATGGAATGGTTCTTCCCACATAGAGAAAATTGTATGCTGTATTTTGATTCATTGGTAAGTGGAGTGGCAAAACTCTCTTTTTCAACTTTTATTTAGAAAGAGAACACTGAGGCAGAGGCAGCCAAAGGTCCACCAAAGATCCATGCTCCTGCTCAAAGTGCAAAGCAGTTGTGGGTAATTAGCTGTCCAGCCAGGGACTACATTTCCCAACTGCCTTTGCAGCTGGGCAGAACCATGTGAGTAGCTTTGACCAATGGACTGAGGATAGCTGACAGGTATGTCATTCTAGGCTGAAGTGATTAAGCGTGGGTTCCTCCTCCACCATCTCCCCTTGTTTGACTGCTGGCTGAATGTTGATCTTCAGGGAGACCTTGGGAGCTACCCAGTGAAGATGTCTGAGCCACTATTGGTCAGGATTCCTGGGTGACTATGTGAAGCAGGAGAGCTCTTCCTCCCTGTTAACCATCTCAACAACCAGACATGTCTGCATTTATCAATGAAATACTATAACCCTGTTAAATTTAGAAGTTGAAATAAAACTACAACTTATAAAATATCCATCCATGTACAACTTAAAACCTTTTCATATAACCCTGATACATTCATGGTTTGGGAAATATAAATCCTAAGCCAGCTGATAATTCACACTCTTCCTGCTATGACTAGAAAAACAGAGGCCCAGAGAGGGAATGAGTTTGACCAAGGTCACATAGCACATCTAGGGCTTAGCCCAAGCAATTCCACTAGTTAAATATAACAGATTTCCATTAACCTTTGATTCCTTCCTTTAAAGGATGAGCAAGTCTGAGCATGTGCCATCTAAGACTCCAAGTGGACAATTATGAAAACAAATCATAATTAATAATTCCTTATGAGGCAAGTCAGAGAGCTTCCGGGGGCAGGGTGGCGCCAGTTTTGGGGAGAAGTAATTTTAAGACTTCCCGCCTTTCATGGGGGCTAGAAGAGCAATTTAAAATAAGCTCTAATAAACATGGCTCTTATAGCTCTGACCTTTGGAAGGAAGCTCTCGCCTCCAGAAGCCAATCGGCCTTTGTGATGTGGGGTTTGTCTGTGTGTTGAAGCTTAAAAAAAAAAAAAGCCACGAGGAATTTATGGGAAACAACAACAACTCCTTGTGGTTGCTGAGCTGAGTGAGTCAAAGGGCGTCAGAGAGAGCAACTTTAGAGGATGCAGGAGAGGGGTGGCCAAGGACTCCTATGTCAAACTCACAGACCAGGTACTGGGCACCAGCCCGCTCTGCTACAGAGCAGCTGCCAGTCTTCAAGTCATTGAATTCCAGGCTCTATGCCTCAGTTTCCCCATCTAGGAAATAGGGATTATAAAAGGACCTGCCACACAAGCCTATTTGAGTTTAAAGTGAGGCAATGTGTGCAAAGTTCTGAGCATAGTTCCTAGCACACAGTAGGGCATCAGCTTATATTTACCCTGGTGACATCATGACAGGGCAATTTACCCTCCAGGGACAAAGAATTGAGGCAATCATGTTCAGTAGGCAATCAAGTCTAAGCTTCACATTTTTAAAATCCTGGCTGCTGGACCCCACCATGGAGATTCCACTGCAGTGACCTGGGGGCAAAGGGGTGGGCATAGGGACATTGAAATGTTACCAGGTGACTCTGGTGGACTGCCGAGTTGAGAGGCCCTTCCTGGGCAGCGCCTTGTTGTGGATTTGAGTAACTGTCCATCGCATTGTGATAAAGCACCTGTCTGCCTTTCCCTACCTTCTGCGATGTTTGTTTTGAGCTCTAGCGATGTGGCTGTACCTATGTCCGGTTTGTGCCTTTCATTTCTAATTTCTGCAGCCTCCTGGCCGATGCAGGAGAAATTTAGAACAAAAAAGAAATGCTTGCAGATTTCTGAGGAAACCACCAAAGCAAGGTAAAGCCTTTTTCTTAACCTTGCATTGGCAAAAACTATCTCTTCAGCATTTTTGTTTAACTTTTGAGTCAAAAAATAATAATAATAATAAGGAAGCATCTTGCCAGTAAGGAGATACGTCATATACATCATTACGAACATCTTATTGCTATAAGCCACATATGAATGGCGTATACAGCTTCAGGGTCGGCCTTGAATCCTGAAGTCGTCACCTCCTTTCTTGCCTATTTACACTATATTCCCATTTATTAAGCAGGGAAGGGTCTCCTTTATATAACACTTTACCATTAGTAAGTCAATACCTGTTCTGTGTCTGGGTTGTTCTTTATGTGCTTTAAAAACTTCAAAATTGGGCGGTGCTTGTGGCTCAAGGAGTAGGGCACCGGCCCCATATACCAGGGGTGGCGGGTTCAAGCCTGGCCCCAGTCAAAACTGCAAATAAATAAATAAATAATAAATTATAAAAATTAAAAAAAAAAACAAACTTCAAAATTTGGGTGGTGCCTGTGGCTCAGTGAGTAGGGCGCCAGTCCCATATACCAGAGGTGGTGGGTTCAAACCCAGCCCCAGCCAAAAACTGAAAAAAAAAAAAAATGCTTCCACGTTTCTCTCAGCCCCTCTCCCCAGGTGGCCCCTCCCCAACCCCCCACCCATGTAGGATGTCATGGTGAACAGACTTTTCGTATTATTATAAAAGTTTAACCCTGTCTTTCCAACAAGTGAATCTGCATCTCAGAGGGTGGGGCTCCAGCCCTCAAGGCTTTTAAAACGCTCTCCAGGCGATTCTGAGGAACGAGGCCCACTGGCTTAACCAAGATATCCATCATGCAAACGCCAGGAAAATTCAAGGGAACAAAGAAATGTCGATGAGCTAAAAAATTTGGTCATTTCTGTGCCTTTGCCTGCACATTTACTGAGGGCCCCATAACAACCAGGCCCTGGGGACAGATACGATGACCAGAATTAGTCTGAAGGGGCTATGAAACTGGAACTCATGACTTCCTGACACATATGTTCTTAACAGCCAAGATTAACTCCTGACTTTCAATTATTCCCTCTCCAGTGTGGCCAGCAGTGATGTAAAAGGTCAAGTATAATCCACTGCAATTACTGTAAATGCTAGAAGTTCACGTGAGAAATGTGATGGCCCAAAGTGATTGGCTGGTTTAGGAGGGCAAGGAAGGCTTCCTAGAGGGGATGACATCTGAGATGGGATTTGAAGAGTGAATAGGAGTTTGCTTTGAAAAAGGTCAGGAACAAGCAAATGTTTATAGCAGATGCTGTTGGTGCCCCATTTGTGTCACCTCGATGGGCGTTCATTCTTGCTCTAGGAAGATGTCTGCAACTGTTTGCTTGAGAGCTTTTGTCTGGCTATTGATGCATACTTGGCCAGAAGGTCCAAAAATTAGGGATTCGCTACTGGGATTAGCCTTCTGCTGACAAATGATGGGAAGTTGAAAGACACATGGTCCAATTTCCTCACCACTTGGTTGGAATAACTCTGAGGTGTGTGTTCTAGACTGTCTTCCAGAGTTCCCCAGTGGGACTGAGGTCCAGTTGCCCACAGTGTTGACTGATTTACTGACACGTGTTTTATGTGCTTTCCTTCCCCATCTTTATCACCACCTGCTACGGCTGCTTCCTGAGATCACCAGCCCAAATATACTGCTGGCGTCTGAATTCTTGTCTGAGGGTTTGTTTCTGGGAGAACTCAGGGTTCAGTGGCAGAGGCAGCATGTGCAAAGGCACAGAGACAGGAACCCACGTGAGATGTGCAGGCAAGTGCCCAGTAGCTTATTACACAGTGACATTTGGAGAGAAAGCTGAAGAGGCCAAGGATACAGGTCAAGAGCAGCCACGCAGGTCTCGACTGCCACACCAAGTCCCTGGACTTCTTCCCACATTTTCTGGTGGGACTGCAAGAACTGGGCTTCAGGGCAGGCAGGGAAATGAGCTGATTGTTCAGATACCTCAAGGATGTTTGGCGCAGCTTTCGGGCTTGAGGGTGCCAAATTCTCCAGTCATTGCTTCTATTATCCACCTGGCCTTTGAGTTTATTTGAACAAGGTCCAAGTCAGCCCTGGACAAAGCAAAAGACTGGCCAATGGCCACTGCTTTGGGTTGGGTGGAGACAGCTCAGCCGGGAAATGGCTGCCCATATGGTTTGGCTTCCCAGGGAGGCTCCTTTTCCGAAGAACAGAGGCCTCCTAGTTCTGGAGCCTCCGTTCCTACACATCCAATGGGTCTGCAAAGCCTGCCCGGGATGTTGCCCTTTCTCACCCCTCCCCCAGCAGTGCCCCAAGCCTTAGGGGCAAGCAGACATATGGAATTCCAGACAGGGCTCAGGTGTAGAGCTAGCAATGACTCCATCTCACTCAGGGACTCTGGGGGACATGATGGTGCCTGTCTGGGCCTTGGCTTGCTGCTCTTTCTAATGGGCCTGTGCTCCCTGGTGGGGCCAGAGGACTGCGAGAGACAACTCTGCAATATCTGAATCAAAGCCCAGATAAGCCTCCCATTTTACAGAGGAGAAAAACTGAGACCCAGAGAGGAAACCTAGAGCTTATCTGAGTACACCCAGCAAGACGGTGTTGGGGAAGGCCTGTGGATCTTATACTAAGTGTGACAACGAGGCATAGGACATGGGAAATTTCCTACCTGAGGCACACTGCCTGGGTCCAAGCCCTGCCTTCTACCCGCGGCTGGGTGATTCTTGGTGTGCTGCTTAGTCTCTCTGAGTCTCAGTCTCCCCTTCTGGGAAATGGAAATCGTGATGTACCAGGTGAGGCCTCTTCCCTTGCCACTCACCCTGTGGGACAGCTCTGGAGGACAAGAGGAAACACTGTCCCAGGCTGTCTGCCGAGAGCCCAGAGCCAACTTCATCTGTATGCTCCCCCTCCCCCTTCAGAAAAACAATCTACCCTGGGAGATTCAGGGGGCCGCCTGGGCAGGAATCATCCCTGTGCCTGGGCCAAGGTGATCCCCGTCACACTCCTGTCATGCCCCCTCCCCTGTGGACCGCAAGGGCCTTCAGGGCTCAGCTTGACAGGGTAAGCCTCAGAGTTAAGTTCCTGCAAAGTCAAGTTGCAGACTTGCCAGCAGTTTCCTACCCTGGGCTGTAGTGGGGCCAGGCAAGGGAGGAAGAACAAAGGCTTTTGTCTGCCCAGCCTCAGAGAAGGGTGAGAAACAGAGATCCTGCCCAATCATGTGGAAGCCCCCAGAGCCCCCTGATCAGGCTCAGGGCCAGATGAGGCAAGTCAGGACAGCCAAGTGAGGGACCTACAGCCCCAGGGTGGGAAGTGATGCTGATAGAGATGTCCATACACCCACCCATCTGTCCATACATGTGTCCATCCATCCACCCATCCACCCATTTATACATCCACCCACCCATCCATCTATCCATCCATCTACCCATTTATCCATACATCCATTCACCTATCCATCCACCCATCCATCCATTCATCCACCCACCCACCCATCCATCCATCTATCCACCCATTATCCAGCCACCCACCCATCCATCCATCTATCCACCCATTATCCACCCACCCACCCATCCATCCATCTATCCACCCATTATCCAGCCACCCACCCAATTATCCATCCAAACATCTATTTACCCATCTATCCATCCATCCATTCCTCCCTCTCTCCTTCCTTCCCTCCCCCTCCATTTATCCATCCATTCACCTACCCTTCCATCCACTCGTCTGTCCATCCATCCATCTGCCCCACCATTCTTCTATCTACCCATCTATCCATCCATCCACCCATCCATACATCCATTCATGCATCCATCCGCCCACCCATGCACCCATCCATCTATCCATTCATCTTTTCTTCCCTCTATTCATCTGTCCTTCTCTCCATTCATTCACCCATCCACCCATTTATTCATTCTCTCATTCATCCATCCATCCATCCATCCACCCATCCTTCCCTCCATTCATCCACCTACCCATCTATCTGTCCATCCATTCCCTAAGCACATATTGAACATTATGGAGGGACAGGCTCTGGGTAGGCACTGGGAATATGTAGTGAAAGAAGTCCCTGTCCTCATAGGACTGATATTCTAGGCAAGGGAATTAACAAATGAACAATCATATAAATATTTAATATAGTGACAGAAGGTAAGAAATTCTAAGAGAAAAAAATAAACCTAAGTAGGAAAACAACATGAAGGGCCCCTGTAGACAGAGTAGTCAAGGAAGGCAAGAAGAAAGGGATGAACCAGATCTGGCAGAGGAACAGCAAGTGCAAAGGTCCTGAGGCAGGACTGAGCTTGGCCATCGGAAAAGGAGGGAGGGGAGCCAAGAATAAAGCTGGAGGGGCCCTGGGAGTAGGAAAAACCAGCTGTAGCTCTGGCTCCGTGCAGTCAGGGGTTTCCTCTCTCTCTTGGACCTGGGTCTCCCATCTGTAAAATGAAGGCCTGGATGGGATCATTCTTTCCTATCTAAGACCTTGTCATGTTTTTAAAAATGATGACTTTACTCTTGCCTAGGGGTCTAGAGCAACGGTGTCTAGCCTGCAAGGGTGAAGAATGCAGGGTCTGGAGTCAAGGTATTTAATCTTTCTGAGTATCAGTGTTCCCAGTGGCAAAATGGGAATGATAATGCCCCCTCACAGGGCTGTTACAGGATAGATGCAAGTAAAGCATCTATCCCGGGCACCGTCCTCCCCAGCTGCTGTCACATAATTAGGTACAACAGTGATAGCAGCTTTTGCTGGCCCTCCAACTCAGAGGCAAAGAGGGTGAAACCCTCAGATGCTTCTCACTGGTCTTGGTTGGCAGGGCAAGACTGGCACAAGCCTGGGCCTTGGGTCTCCAATGTTCACTCTAATCACAAAGGGATGTGTGATGAGGAGTGTGGGTAGGGCCCTTTGAGCTGGTCAGGCAGCACAGCCCCAGCACAAAGCCTGCCTGAAACGCAAATCCTGCCTGAAAAGCTATGTCCAGCACTGTGGCCTTGAGATGTTTGTTGCCCTTCCTAAATCAGAAGTATTGTTCATCTGATCCATTCCTGCCCTAGGACCTTTGCATTTGCTAAATTGGCCTGGTATGCCCCTTCTAAAGCCACCTCATTCTCCTCCTTCAGGGCTCTGCTCAAATGTCACTTCAGAGAGGCCTTCCTGGAACACCCACCCGATCTAACCCAAATCCTTTTTCTTCTCTGCCTCTGCTCATGGTTTACTGGTCTTCAGAATACTCCTCAACACTTTCTGAAAGGTTCTGATATTTCCTTGTTTGCTTCTATTCACCCATCTATCTATCCATCCATTCCTCCCTCTCTCTTTCCCTCCCTCCCCCTCCACTCATCCATCCATCCATCTACCTACCCATCTATCCATCCATCCATCTACCTACCCATCCATCTACCTACCCATCTTCCCATAAATCCATCTACCTACCCATCTGTCCATCCATCCATCTACCTACCTATCTATCCATCCATCTACCTACCCATCTGTCCATCCATCCATCTACCTACTCATCTGCCCATCCATCCATGTACCTACCCATCTGTCCATCCATCTACCTACCCATCTTCCCATCAATCCATCTACCCACCCGTCTGCCCATCCATCCATCTACCTAACCATCTGTTCATCCATCTATCTACCTACCCATCTATCCATCCATCTACTCACCCATCTGTCCATCCATCCATCTATCTACCCATCTG
>NW_003852418.1:11703351-11750789 GCF_000181295.1 Otolemur garnettii | reverse complement strand
TCTGCCCGTCCATCCATCTACCTACCCATCTGCCCGTCCATCCATCTACCTACCCATCTGCCCGTCCATCCATCTACCTACTCATCTGTCCATCCTTCCAACCACCTACCCATCTGTCCATTGGTCCATCTACCTACCCATTTGTCCATCTGTCCATCTACTTACCCATCTGTCCATCCATTCTTCTGCCCCTCCATTCACCTATCTGCCTACATCTTCAACTATAATGTCTGGTCCACCAGGACACACTGTGTGTGTCTTACCCATTGTATCTCCAACAACTGGTGCCAAGTAGGTGCCCAATGAGAATTTGCTGCATGAATAATGGGGATTTAATGACTCCTTTAGTTTTCACTTATAATGTTTTCTACTTTATGGTGTTAGGATCTATATAGAAAAAAAAAGCTTTTCCACTTAAATATTAATTTTAATTGTACAATTGACCCATTATTACACTCTAAAAGTTTTTTTACTGTTATCTTTATAATAAAAATTTCCTTTGTCATCTATCCTGGACATTCCCAAGGTGGCCGTGTGATGAGTTTGGCTTGCACTCTTCTAGACTTATTTCTGTGCACTTGCACAGAAATGTCTGATATTGTGTGTGCATGTGTATGCGTGTGTGTTTATATAAATGGTGGATCAGATAGGACTCAGAACTGCAAGCAACATAACATTGCTGGATGATTACTATGGTTAACTTTTTTGTATCAACTTGATTGGGTTATGATGTCCAGTTGTTTGGTCAAACGCTAGTCTAGCTGTTGCTGTGAGGTATTCTATAGATGTGATTGACACCTATGATCAGCTGACTTTAAAGTAGAGGAGATCACCCTCGAGTCATCCAATCAGTTGAATGCCTTGAGAGCAAAAACTGAGGTTTCCCATAGAAAAAATAATTCTGCCCCAAGACCCTAATGGAGAAGTCTGACTTTTCAGTCTGCTTGCCTTACAAATTCAGATTTGCCAACCTCTGTAATTCCATGAGCCAATACCTTCCTGTCAAATTTTATTTCTCTGGAATATAGTGGATAATAGCAATTTAAACAAGTGACTCCACCTGTACTCCCTGAATTTCTGGAGGCCAAGGCAACAGGATAGCTTGAGGCCCAGAATTTGAGACTAGTCTGGCAATATAGACTCTGTCTCTACAAAACTTAGCCGGGCATGGTTGCATGCACCAGTAGTTCCAGCTACTCAGGTGGGTGAGGCAGGAGGGTCACTGAGCCCAGGTGTTTGAGGTCGTAGTGAGCTATGATTGTGTCAATGTACTTCAGCCTGGGCAACACAGCAAGACCCTATCTCAAAAAGCAAACAAACAAAAGGGAAAAGCATCTATTAAAAGTACTTTGGAGGGCGGTGCCTGTGGCTCACAGGAGTAAGGTGCCGCGCCCATATGCCAGAGGTGGCAGGTTCAAACCCAGCCCCAGCCAAAAACTGCAAAAAAAAAAAAAAAAAAAAAGTACTTTGGAAACGCCTATAATCCCAGCACTTTGGAAGGTCGAAATGGGCAGATTCCCTGAGCTCACAAGTTCAAGACCAGCCTGAGCTACAGCAAGACCTGATTTCTAAAAATAGCCCGGCATTGTGGTGGGCTCCTGCAGTCCCAGCTACTTGGGAGGTTGAGGCAAGAAAATCTCTTGAGCCCAAGATTTTGAGGTTTCTGTGAGCTGTGATGCCACAGCACTCTACGGGGTGGGGGGGGGCAACAAAGTGAGACTCTGTCTCAAAAAAAATAAAAGTACTTTGGAAAATCAATTCGATAAACAAAAAAGGCGAAGACTTGAGCAGGCATTTTACAAAAGGGAATACCTAATGGACCAATAAATATGAAAAGGTGCTTAACATCCTAGGTCAGCAGGCACACACAAATCAAAACCATGATGAGATAACCACTATGTACCCACTAGAATGACTCAAATGAAAAGTAAGGAAAATAACAAGAATTGATGAAGATTTGGAACATCAAGAAAGAACTCTCCTATGACCAGTAGGAATGCAAAATGGAGCAAGCACTTTGGCAAACTCCAGCAGTTTAATAAAGTGAAACATATCCTTTCTATAGGACCCAACAAAAGATCCATCCTCAAAAGTAATACAGAAAAAAAAAGTAATCGCTCACTGTGGCTCTGTGCATAAATAGCCCCTACTAGAAAGTACCCAAGTGCCCTTCAATAGGAGAGTGAATGAACAAACGGAACCACATTCAGACAACAGAATACACGTACTGCCCAGCAATGAGCATGCCTGACCTGTAACCACACACAACAGCAGCGATGAATCTCAAAGCCTTTCACCTTAAACAAAAGAGGCCAGACATAAACAAGCACATACTGTTTGAGTCCATCTATATAAAGTACTAGAAATAGCCATAAGTCCCCTTGGTTACCCTTGGGGAAGTCGTGACTAGAGAAGAGCGTATGGGAAGCTTTAGGGAGTTGAAATGTTCGGTTTCTTGATGTGGGCCTGGTTTCACAGGTGTGCTCTCTTACAGAGAGTTGTCAAGTTATTGCAACCTGTGTACTTGTCTGTATGTGCTGTATACTTTAGGGAAAAGTTCAAAGTAAAATAAGGGATTTGGACAGTCTGGGAGGATCAAAGAATCAGGCTTAAGGTCAGCAGGAACAGTGCCCCAAATCACACTACAGGACTGGACTGGTAAGCCATTTCTGCTGCACCTGGACTGTCTCTGCTTCCAAGTCTGGATAGGCACATCTGATTGGTGGAGTCTGGGTCATGTTTACCTCATAGCTGCAAGGGATGCTTGGAAGAGTGAGCACCCAGAATGTTTAACATCAACGATGATCACTTTTCAGCCTTTTTGCTAAGATCAAGTGTAGTCCATGATGGAAGTGGGCAGGCTATCCCTCAAAAGATGGGGAGCTTCAGACCACAATGGCAAGGCGTTTAGCCATTCCCCAATTGCTGAATGTATAGGTTTCTTCCAATGATCATCTTAATACAGACTCCTTGTGCCTGTGTGTGGATGTTTCCCTAACGGAGACACCAGATAATGGAACTGCAGAGTTACAGAAAATATGAATTTCCAGTCTTACTGGATACTGTGAAATTACCTTCCTGAGAGGCTATTTCAATTTACACTGACACCAGCAACATATCAGTGTGACTATTTTCCTGTAGTCTGTTAGTCTCTTTCCTATAACACTTTACAGCATCAACTTTTGTGTGTCAACCTGAGAAGTGCTATTGCTTTCATTTGTGTTTGCCTGCCTACCAGCAAAGCTAAACATTTCATATGTTTACTTGCCGTATATAATTTGCCAATTTTCTGTAAATTGCCTAGTCACACCCCCTACCCATCATTCTAGTGGGTTTGTGTGGTTAGTTTTTTCTTATTGTTCTGCAGAAACTCTTTATATATTGTGGAAATAAATCTCTTGTCTAAATTTATGTTTCAAGTATTTTTACCTAGGTTGTCTTTGTCTTTTAGCTTTGGAGTGGCCACGTGCTATTCCCCCAAGGGTCATGACTTTTCTGAGAGGAGATGGACACTGAGAGGTAGAGGGCTGGGATGAAAGGGAAAGGGGATCTTAATTACCTTACCTTGTTTTGTTCCCACTAACCCTGAGTACATTTTGTAATACTCCCCATCATTGCTCCATTTCCTTGTTCTTGTCACCAATAGAAAACAGTAATAGAGCTCCAGTCACAAAACATCTCAACTTTTACTTTATACATTTTTTTTCCAAGCTCAAAGTTTACAGAATTTGGAGAGAAGAGGAACTTCCAGGGCCCTTAGGGCCTTCAGTGTATCTGGTGGGGTGGGCAATCTAGCTGACTACCCCTTACGGGTGTTATTTATTTACTGACATTGTGTGAATGAAGAAATTGAGTTAATTCAAAGACTTTGCAAGTGCCTTCCAAAAGTGCCAGTGGAGGGCAAATTGGTAAACTATGTATAGGGCATGTGGTGAGCAAATAGCCCAGAGGTAAAATGGCCTGGTTGATTTTTTTCTTTCTTTTTTTTTTTTGAGACAGAGTCTCAAGCTGTGGCCCTTAGTAGAGTGCTGTGGCATCACAGCTCACAGCAACTGCAAACTCTTGGGCTTAAGTGATTCTCTTGCCTCAGCCTCCCAAATAGCTGGGACTACAGGAACTGCCATGACACCTGGCTACTTTTGGGTTGCAGTTGTCATTGTTGTTTAACAGGCCTGGGCTGGGTTTAAACCCACCAGCCCCAATGTATTTGACCAGCATCCTATTCACTGAGCTATGGGCGCCAAGCCAATGGCCTGATTGAAATTACACTTGGAATCCTTTATGTCACTCATACGAGGGCAGAGAACATGGTTTGGTATATACAAATACATGTGTATTATACAAAGTCAGGGATTGGTAAGCTACAGAGTGGTGGCAAATCTGGCCCACCACCTGTTTTGGTAAATAAAGTTTTATTGGCACACAGCCACAGCCATTCATTGACATATAGTCTACAGCTGTTTCCTCCTGCTACCATAACAGAGTTAAGTAGTTGCAACATAGACCATATGACCCGCAAATCTTAAAACATTCATTATCTGGCCCTTTGCAGAAAAATTTTATCAACCCTTGCACTAGGTAATAAAAAGGACATAATCAAGCTATAAATTTGCAGCATTTTTAGAGATATAAAATAGGAAGATGAAAATGGTTTTTTAAAAAATGTCTCACAGACTATATATAGCTGTATTTTTCTCAATTAAACGCATAGAAGTTTTATTCCACCGAATAACACAATTAAGAGTAGGACATTGAGTCCAGACAATTAATCCTTTAAATATTCTGCCTCTTCCTACCTTCATGATTTTAGCAAGTTACTCCATGTCTCTCAACCTCAGTTTTCTCATCTGTAAAATGGGGAGATGATGGTACCAAGCTCATGTGGTGCAGGCAAGCTCCTATAATAGGCCTCATGTAATCATTTACTGTATTGTCACTTTTATTGCACAGAGACAGGTCTAGATCAGTATTGCTACTTCCTAGCTATGTGACCTTGAGCTCAGAGCTTTCCTTCCAGGGCCTCAGTCTCCTTTCCCATAAGTGGGGATCACAATGGTTTCCACTGCCCAGAGTTGCTGTGTGTTGTGCTTAGCACAGCATCTGGTATACAGTAGGCACTCAACGCATATGATCTGTTATTGCCACAGTTTCCATCATTCCAACCTCCCTTCTGACCCTGAAGCCTCCACACTGTCTGGAACTCAGACCCGCTACCCTCTGCACGGCAGGTTCCCGGCCTGCTGTGTGCCAGCCCTGTCTTCCTCCCAGTAATTGTTTATTTAACTGTCTTCTTAAGTAACTTCTCAGCCATCAAAGCTCTGTTTACAAACCCCACAATTAGCCTTCTTAGAACAACAAATAAGCAGAAACCTAATTAGGCATGTTTCTCCTGGCTGAAGGCATCGCGGTCCCAAGGCTTGGACATTTGTGGGACGCCTGGATGTGTGGCTGGGTAGACGGACATGTGGGTGAGTGGGTGAGTGGGGAGATAAGTGGATTGGAAATTGGAAGGATAGGTGGATGGATGC
The DNA here is from genome assembly GCF_000181295.1 of Otolemur garnettii. NCBI lineage: Eukaryota > Metazoa > Chordata > Mammalia > Primates > Galagidae > Otolemur > Otolemur garnettii. The sequence goes on along the minus strand of NW_003852418.1, from coordinate 11,745,261 downwards.
TTGCATTAATGGGCAGAGAGATGAATGAGAGGATGGTTAGACAGGAGGATAGAAGGCAAGAGGGATAAAGAATGGATGAGTGGATGAATAGGACAGGTGGATAGAGGTGTGGGCAGATGGATGGTGGCTGATGGATGAATGGCGGGTGTGTGGATGGGATGAGTAAGAGTAATGGAAGGATGGGTGGATAGGTGTTTGGATGGTGGGAGGATGGAGGGGTGGGGTGGGGAGAAGTTAATGGAAGGCCAGAGGGAAAGCGTGTTGTGAACTGAAGCTGAGGCTCTTCTCAGCATGCAGGTTCTCCTCTCTGTTCTTCGCTGAGATGCTCTATCGCCACCCAGTACAGTAGAAGGGACTCTTGCCCAGTGGCATCAGAGCAGCCTTGGTTTTGATTGCAGCTTCTGCCACATTCCAACTCTGCGGCCTTGAAGACGTCTTGTCACCCTCCAACCCTTAGTCTCCTCTTCCATCAACTGAGTCTGTCTGCAGGCACTTCACAGGGTGCTGGGAGAGCTACTGAGGTAACAGCGTATGCAGGTCCCTGCTCTGCAGGGGGCCCTCTTAGCAGCTGCCCGGAGTGCTGCTGGACTGCCCAGACCCCTCAGTGCCCAGGATCCATCTCGATGGAGGAAACACAGGGTGAGCCTGTGTTGGGGCCCTCACTCAGGGAGGCTTTTCCCCTAAAGACAGGGAGCTGAGTCCTCCTGCTGGGGAGTATCTAGCCTCTCTCACCCTCCTTGTACCTGTGGACCCCCCATTCAGTTCTCGGACCAGGGTGAGCACGGTAGTTTGACAGCCAGATGCCAGACTCAAATCCCCTCTCCCACTCACTAGCCAGTGTTCAAGGGCTGGTTACTAACCACGCTGCGCCTTGGGAATCTGAGTTCCTACCTGGCGGGACTATCGCGAGGATTCAGTGAGTCGATACATGGGAAGTGTCCAGCATGGCGCCTGACTAGCTGCTGTTATTACTGGAGACTAGTTGTCTTTACTATTATTATTACCCCTCCCGTTAACCTGGTCCCCTTCTGGCCAGAGGGAATCTGGCATTTCCTGGCAGGCGACAGCCCTCAGCTAGACTTTAAAGGAACAGAAAGGCTCCCAGAGACAGAAGAAGACGCTGCTTGGGCAAAGGCTCGGAGGGGGGAAGCTGTTTGGGAGCAGAGGCCGGGCATCTCTGGCCAGAGGGAGGCATGACTGCCAGTGCAGGGTCGGGGCGGGGACGAGGTGAGTCAGTGTCTGACCCCGCCAGGCCTTCAGCAGCTGCAGCACTGCTTCCCATCAAGGGGCGGGCCGGCTGCGGCTCCCTCTGCCCAGGGGTGAGGGTCTGAGTCAGCCCAAGCCAGGTAAGCAGAGGATGTGGGGGATTTCCCATCTGTGCCCCAGGGGCCTGTGTGAGCAGGGAAGGGCTGCCTTCCACGGCGGGGATAGGCCGCAGCCTCTGTGCCAGGTACAGCTTGGGCACTGCTTGCCCTTGTGGCTAACTCCAGCTCCCAAATCCAGAGGGAGGCCCGGGAGCCTCTCTTCTGCTAAGTCATGGCGCTGGCCCTAGGATCCCAGCCCAGGGCTTTGCCAAACAGAGAAAAAGAGCTGTGGAGTCCAGCAAAACCTGGGCAGTCAGGGAAAGCCTTGAACAGAGGCCTGAAGGAGGTGAGGAAGTGAGCAGCTGGCATGGGTGTCCAGGCAAAGAGAACAGCATGTGAAAAGGCCCCGAGGCAGAGGTCTGGGTATTGGACAGCAACATGGAGACCATCACATGGGCAAGGGGAAAAGTGGGGAAGATCCTGCAGGGCCTTGTGGGCCACAGAGAAGACTTTGGCTTTTTCTCTGAGCAAAGTGGGCTCCATGGGAAGGTTCTGGGCAGAGGAGCAGAAGGATGTGCCAAAGGTTCTTCATGGGATCCGTTTGACTGCGCATAGGGAACAAATTAGGGATGGAGATTCAGGACAGAAGCTGGGAGATCAGGAGTGCTATGCTCCTAGTAAACCTTCTAGGGGCTGGGCTAGGGTGGGGGTTGTGGTACGAAGGGTGGGATTCCATAGTTCCTCTGAATGTCAGTCAGCATGCCCCTCCTGGGGTCCTACCATGTGGGAGCTTGTGCAGGAACAAGATACATAATCAGGAAGGCTGAGTCCCTGCTCACCCACCAGGCCTGTCCTAAAACCTTCTATGTAGGAACTCAACCTTGTGAACTCAGGACTGCTGTGAGCCCATTTACAGATAAGGAAACTGAGGCCCCCTTAGGGAAGTTAAGACTCTTCTCCCTGTTAGCAAGTGGCAGGGCTGTTGTGAAGACCCTACCAGGGGGAGGCAGGGAGGGCTTCCTGCAGAGGTGAGGCTGGAGGGATGCACAGGACTCCACCAGCGAGCAGAGGGGGTGGCAGTGCTGGACAAAGAACTAGCCAACACCTGGTGGCAAGATCCTCTTAGCCAGTGTCCCCAAACCTCACTTATAAGTCACCTTGAAAGCCCTTCATATTCTTTCTTAAGTCAGTTGACTTTCTTTGCTTGCTTAGTTGGTTTTTTAAAAATAATTTACGGAGGGAAAAGTCGCATAAGGTCACATTAACCATTTTACAGTAAACAATTCAGTGTCACTCTAATATTATGTTGTGCAACTACCGCCTCTAATTAGTTGCAAAACATTTTCATCACCCCCAAAAGGAGATCTGTACCCATGAAGCAGTTGTACCCCATCCCCTTCAATCTTCATTCTGCCTCTGTGGTTGGAGCTACTCTGGATGTTTTCTAGCAATGGAATCATACAGTCTGTGACCTTCCGTGGACGGCATTGTCCCTTCGCCTGATGTTTTTGGAGCTTTGTCCCCATTGCAGCATGTTGATTGTTAAAAGAAAATCTGTATGTCTACCGGGAGGAGAAAACCAGTATTCATTTCTATAAATGGAAAGTATACTCACAACGGTAATCACAAAAGAATATTATCAAATTCTAGCTGATCTTGCTGCCTGCTGAAGGCCCTGGGCTTGGGGCCTGCTCTGCCTCTCTTCCTGTGATGTATTCGTTCACTTCTATACCAATAGCAAACTGTTTTCCTTTGGATACCTTTCTCGTATATGCTAATGTCTGGATGAACAAGTGTTCCCTCTCCGTTCTTTTTTTTTTTTTTTTCAGCATTGCCTCGGCTATTTTCACCACCTAGGACTTCCAGGAATTAGGGGCAGTGTTTAGGGTAGGCATGAGCCTGGCATACTGGGAGGAGAGTGGAGGGGAGGGTCTTATTACCACCCCAAGAACACTATCCTTGAGAGAGACCTGTTTGCTCATTAAAGACTTTGGACAACTTTGAAAATACAGCGTTCGTCATATTCACAGTTCACCTACGAGTTCTTGCATCCTCCTTTTCTTTAAATCAGTTCGCTTTTTATGTACTTACTGAAACTTCGTTTTAAACATCTCATCCCTGCTCGAACTGAGGAACTAGTGTTGGTTGGGAGGTGCTTCTTTGGGTGGCCACCCCATCCTGCCCCTTTTCCTGCAGTGAACACAGACCCAGTTCCAGCTTCAGCACCTGCCTCTCTTTACCTGGCAATTAATACCCCGAGGACCAGCCTCCAACCAACGCTCAGCAGGAGCTGGTTAGTCCATTCCTCAGCTCTCTCCCCAACCATCCACCTGCTATGCCTCCAGCTGGGCTAACTCAAGGCTGTGTGTCTACACCGTTTCCCAGAGTGCCCAGGCAGGACTGAGCCCAGCTGCCCATTGTGGCTGCTTTCTTGATAGCACTCTCAGGATTGGCCATCCTCCCTCTCTGGTCCCACTTCCCTACCAGGGGGGGCATCTCCCAAATAAGCCACGGGCCTTCAGATTATTCTCTTAGGTATCTGCTTCTAGGGAAAGCTAATCTACAGCTCTTGCTGCACATTGAGGATAATCAGCACAATATACAAAGGAGTGAAACAAAACCAGATACTACTGCAGCTGGCAGCTCGGACTTGGGATCTGCCTAGTTTTTTCAAAAGAAAGAGCAGGTGGTAGGAGGGGGTTCAAGGCTACAAACCCCAAGTGAAGCCTCTCCCACCCCTCAGCACAGCAGGGAGCACAGAGAGGAGCTGTGAAGCCTCACTGGACCCCTCCTGCTCCACCTATGGCCCTGGGCTCACCAGGTCCTGGAAACGACTTCCTGCAGGCAGCTCTGAGGACAACAGAAGTCCCACAGGCCAGGCATCTGGCACAACACAGGTCTGGCTGGACCCAGTGGGCAGCACTCAGCATGCAGTGTGGGCACGAGGACTCAACTAGGCCCTGAGTGCGTCGTGAGAAGGGGGAGCGCACACACTCATTCATTCAACACGTGTTTGTTGAGCACCTACTATGTGCTGCTCATTGTGCTGGGCACTGGGAAGACAGAGAACAGACCAAAACCCTCGTGAAGCTGACAGTCTAGTGAGAAACAAGTAAATACACAAACTCCAAAATGAGAGGGTTAAGTGCAACCAAGAAAATAAACGAAACAATGAGATAAAAAAAGATAGATGTAGGGGGAGGGCTTTGATAGTACAGCCTGGAAGGAGGGTCATTTCAGCTCAGAACAGAATGCCAGGAAAGAGCCAGCCAGGCTGCGAGCTAGGGAAGAGCTGTGAAAAGGGCCAGGGGTGGGAATGAGCTCACCTTTCAGGGTGCAAAAGCTGGCTGGTGGGTCAGAGGGGAGGACAGGGGAAGTGGCGGGAGGTCAAAGTGGTCCTAAGGCAGGTCGAAGTGGTGTTTGTGTGAACAGCAAGCTGCTCAGGGAAGGCACCCCTGGGCTCTGGATCAGAAGCAACAAAGCCTGAAGGCCTTGGGTTCGGGAAGCTTTTTCATCCATGGGAGAGACCTTGGCTTGACAGGGTCAGCCCAGGTACAGCAGGAAGGGACTACAGGCCACTTTACCAGGGTGGACCTGCCTAATTTCAACCAGTCAAATCAGCAAACTCATCTTCAGCATCTCACAATAGCTTCTACTCTGTGAGATGCTGTTTCTGTTTATTGAGAATCTCTCTACCAGGGTCTCTGCAACCCTGCCAGAGGCTGCCAGGCACGTCACCTGCCCAGAACGATATTCACAGACATAGAAAGTTGTAATACAGTGTGACAAGCTTTCCACGGAAGGGCCGGGCAAAGGACGGGTCATTCAAATTGGCTTTTGAAGAATGAAGGGGAGCTCATCAGAGAGAAAACATTACTAAAATAGCAGAAACGGTCTCATCCATTGCTGTATCCCTAGAATCCAGCATACAGCCTGGTCCTGAGTGAGGACTCAATCGTGTGTGTTGTTGACCTTGGAGATGCCCACACTTAGGTTATTCAAGTAACTGCCTGCTCAATTTTTGTGCTATCTGCCTTCCACTTCTACTATTATTTATTTAATGCTTTCCTTCAAATTTTACTTACCATTTTACTTAAATCAACTTATTTTAAAAGGAAACAGTGTCAATACTAGAATTTAAAAACCACACATTAAAGGTAAACAAAAAGTAATTGCCAGGAAAACAAAAACAAAACAATGTTATTAAAGTCTACCTGTTAAGAGAACAAAATGACAAGCGACAGACGGGGAGAAAATATTTGCAAATCCCCTGTATGACAACAGGCTGACTCGTATCCAGGAGATGTAAAGAACTCTCCAAACCCATTTATAAGAAAATAATTGCGTTATTTTTAATGGACATAAAGTTTAAACAGATGCTACACCAACGAAAGTACACAGATGGCAGATAATCCCTTAAAAAGATGTCCAACATCATTGTCATTAGGGAAATGCAAATTAAAACCACAATGAGACACCGTCCTACAACTGTTTGATGGGAAAATGATACAGACACTTTGGAGAACAGTTCAGCAGTTTCTGATAAAGTGAAACATACACTTACCCAGCAATGCCTCTCCTGGAAATTTACCCAAGATAAACCAAACTTTGTGTTCACATAAAAACCTGTTTACAAATGTATCTGGTGACTTTATTCAAAATCACTAAAAACTGGAAACAACAACCCAAATATCCCTCAAGTGGTAAACAGGTGAACAAACTTACAGCAAAAAAAAAAAAAAAAAACAATCTGTGGATACACAGAAGTGCATGTATGATCTCAAAATCTTCAGGCTGAGCTGGAGAATAAAGCCAGACTCAAAAGGCAGCACATCATAGGATCCCACTTATGTATATGGCATTCTGGAAAAGGCAGGTTTGTAAGAACAGGAAACAGATCTGGTACGTATGAAGTTCAAAAACTTGTGAAACTGATGTGTGGTGATAGAAGTCAGGCTGGTGGTGCCCCTAAGATGGGGAGAGTGAGGGGAGAAGAGAAGGCTGCTGTCTGGGTGAGGGTGCTCTTGTTCACTGGGTGCCCATGACATGGCTCTGAAAATTCATCAAGCTGAACACTTCATTTATTGGGGGCGGGGTGGGGGGAGGTCAGTACAATGTTTCCAGAAGTCTAGCTAGATATAGCTATGTGACCAAGACCCTAGCATAAGCCCTGCTTTCCTTTTCACAAAGGGAGATTAGCAAGTAGGTGGTCTTAGAGACAGGTTAGCATTAGACACTCTCCCAAATGCAAAGAGAGGACTGTAAAAGATTTGCAGAGGGGCCTAGCAGTTAGGGCACCAGCTACATACACCCAGGCTGGTGGGTTCAAACCCAGCCCGGCCCGGGCCTGCCAAACAACAATGACAACAACAACAAAATAGCCAGGGGGTGGTGGCCTCTTCCTTCTTCCCCTTGTTACATGAATGCTGCCCATGGCATTCACTTCGGGGTCTCTATGCGTCTATTTCCTCTGCCTGGACTCTCTTCTCTTCCCCTCCTGTCATGAGGCAGTCAGAACCTTCCGTATACAAGAGACAAAAAGCCATTTCAGACTCTTTTCAGCCAAAAAAAAAAAAAAATGGGAAATGCAATAGTCATGGAACTAGAAAGTCAAGGGCACCTATTTGCAGGAATGGTTAGACCCAGGATTTCAGAGTCTGCCCAGCAATGTGACCTTTCTCCAGCAGGCTTTTCCCTAACTTTGCCCTCTTTTGCTCTAAGCTTTCACTTGCTCACTCTAGATCCAAAGGAAATAATTCCCAGCACTAAAATCCCACGATCGCGTTTCATTGGACAGGCTTAGTCACGTGCCTATCCCAGGACCAGTCACTGGAGCAAGACCTGGTCACATGTCCACCCTGGAAACAGAAGTCCCAGGGGCATCCCCAACCTCGTAGACTGAGATGGGGGAAGGGGAGGCTCTTCATAGGAGACTGAGGTGCTAGTACCTGAAAGTGGGAAATAACCCCCCACCTGCCCATCAGCGCCACACCTTCTCCTGGCAAACTCTACCTCATGCAGCATGTCAGGTGACCTCAGGCCAACCCCTTCCCCTCTCTGGTCCTCATGTTCCTCCTCTAGAAAATGGACAGGAGGCCATTTGAATTCCAACATTCCAGAATTCTGGGATAGCTTCCAGAACTGGAGGCTGCTCCCTAAATCCCAGGAACGTTCCGGTACTTCTGGGGACGGAAGTAGAGCATCAGCCAGAGCCCTCCCTGGCCCCGGCCTGGGAACATGCTTAGAAGATGACAATTGGGCTCCTTTCGGCCGAAATTCCACTCCCGTGGGGGCCTTGCCAAGGAAAACAAGCCCAAGAAGCGGGCATTAAAGGTGAGCATACTTGAGCGTTTTAAGATGACAAATTATTTACACAGGTGTGGGAACCGTCCCCTCGCACCCTGCTTTCTTTTCTTTTTCTTCCTCCCCTTTCCAAATTCTTTACCCCAAGGGTGCTGACAGACGTGCCAAGGGAAGGGGTGGTTGGTTGTGGAGATCTGCCCAGAGTGACTCCACAAACCCAAGGTAAAGGGGGAGGGGCAGAGTAGCAGGAAAGAGGGTGTCTGCCCGGTGGTCCCCCTCAGGTGCCTCTTGCTCTCTGCTCCACTGCCTGGGGGTGCAGTAATGAAGCTGGGACCCAAGGCTTTCAAAGCTACCTGAGTCTTTCAAGAAACTCAGTCCATCCTTTGTCCACAAAGGAGAATGGGGCACCAGAGAGTGAAAGGCAGTTCCCAGGGTCACGCAGCCAGTTAATAGCTCAACTTGGAGCTAGAAAGGAAAAAGATGGAGAATTGTTTCTTGAGCACCTACTATGTACCCAGCACTGCTGAGCTCTGGGAGTGTACTGTAATGAAACAGACAAGATGCCCTGCCCTCCTGGAGCTGAAGAGGACTCAAACAAGATAAATAGCAAGATACTTCCAGAAGTGCCTTAAGAACAAAAATAAGTGGCGGGTTGACAGCAATGCCCTCTAAGTTGAGGAGGTGACATCTGAGCCAAGAAAGATGAGAAGGAGCTAACCCCAAGGAGATTAGAAGGAAGGGCATTCCAGGCAATTACAAAGGCCCTGTGGTAGGGAGAGGCTGGAGCGTCCAAGGAACAGTGAGGAGCCCAGCATGTCTGGAGTGAGGAGAGAGAAAGGAGATAGATCAGAGGTAGGCTCAGGATAAACCTAAGAGGTGGATATAATCATACCCAAGTTATCAGGGCGAAAACTGAGGCCCAGAGAAGGGCAGTGACTTGCCTGGGGTCACCCAGCAGAGCCAGACTCCAGCCCCTCCCACCAGCTCTGAGCCTCTGCTTCTGTGCTTCCGCAAAGTGAGAGGGCTGGAGCAGGAGGTGCCTGGTTTCTGGCCTGCAGCTCGGCCCCAGGGCTGGGGGCATCTGGGCCAGCCTGTGGAAAGGAAGTAGAGACTGATTTAGCCGCTGAGTCACAGGAGAACAACAGGCTCCCAGGTCAAAATGAGTTCTGCCTCAGTTTCTCTACCTGTAAAAATAGGTTTAATAACATGTCTGCCTCAGGTGCCGACTTCAGAGGGGTGCTGCGAGGGTTAATTACTGCCTGGCAGCTCCCCAGGAGCCTTGATGAAAAGTGGTGGGAAGTGGGCACTGTTAACTCGGGCAGGTAATTACCCCCAGCCTGGGGGAGGGTCCAGAGGGGCCCTGACCTGAGTCACCTCTGATTCTGATTTAACCCCAGGTTAGTTCCTTTCCAGATAGCTGGGGCCCAACAATATGGGCCTGTGAGCAGTCACAAGCCAGGGTTCAAATCCCAGTGCCACCGTGCCCCTGGGCAGAAGACCTGCACAACACTCCTTGCCTCTCGAGGCCATTTCTTCATCTTGTACAATGGGTGTCTGAGTCCGTTTTATGCTCTGTAACAAAATACCACAGAATGGGTAATTCATGGAGAACACAATTTATTTCTCACAGTCCTAGAGGCTGAGAAGTCTAAGGTCAAGTTGCCACTGCAGCCGGGGTGTTCTTGCTGTTCCATAACCTGGCAAAAGCAACACATGACAAAGGAAAGTGTAAGAGAGAGAGAAACTGCCAAATTCACTTTTATAACAGGTCCTTTCTCCACAATGAGCCCGCTCCTGAGATAATGGCATTAGTCTGTATCTAAGGGCAGAGCCCTCATGACCCCTAGTCACCTCGTAAAGGGCCACCTCTCTACACTGTGGCTTTCAGGATTAAGTTTTCAGCACATGACCTTGGAGAGATACATTCAAACCACTGCAACAAGCATAAGAACCTGGGCACCATGGTCACCCCGCACACCTATACACGGACGCTGTGCCAGCTGCCACTCATCTCCCACCTGCCTCAGGTGAGACCAGGACGGACATGGAAGGCTGTAGCCACCCACATCATCAGCAGTCTGGGCCTCATATCCTGATGGGAAGTGATGAAGGCTCTTTCTAGAAATAAAAGATTTTTAAAACACCCTTGGAGATACTGATTAGGCCTCTTATTCCTTCCAACTTGGGCCCCAGAATCAGGTGTCAATGGCCCCTGTCCCTGGAAGCCTAGCCCTTCCCTCTGCCCCTCTTTCCTGGCTCCTGATCGCCACCCCCTACACACACACACACACATATACACCCATGCACAAATACACATGTACACACATATGCACATGCATATACACAAAACATACCCACATGTACATATACACATCACACTACACATATGTACACACAAACACAGATGTACACAGATACACATACACACATATACACACGCACACACATGAACACACATGCACGTCTGAGTTCTTAGCCCAGCTACGAAGACACACTCTGTTCCCTTGGACATTTCCTCTCTTCTGGGCTTGGGAGCACAGACACGAAGGCTGGAGTCTCCCTTTCTTCTAACCCCTCTACGAGGCAGTGCTGTGCCCATCTTCCAGGTGGGGACACGGAGACTCAGCAAGGCACCCAAGTTGGCAGGGCCCCGGCCCTCAGATTCTGCCTACAGCGTCCTCTGCACCACTGTCCCCACACCTTGCACGTGCCACCTGCTTCTCCTTGTTCCAGCTTCTGTTCAGAAGTCACCCCCTCCAAGCGGCCCTCCCAGGCCCTCTCCCTCACATCCTGCTCTATTCTAGCCTTCGGCCCTGACCACTCACTGAAAGGGTTTCAGACGTCCCATTCCCATCCAGGCTCCCTGAGAACAGAAGGCTCTTTACATGTTCCCCGTTTTGTTCCCTCCTGTATCTAGGACCCAGCAGCATGTCTGGAACACAGTGCTGCTCAAGAAATTTTCGTTGATGTAATAAAAAAGCTTTTAAAAGACAAGAATAATTTGTATCACAGAGAGGGTAGGTGTTTCTGGGTAGAGGTCACCCAAAGGACTGGATGATTTCCCCAGGGTCTTAAAGCATGTCATCAGGGGCTGGACATCACAATAATAATAATATTTACTGAGCACTTCCTGTGCTAAGCACTGTACGCAGAACACCTCGCCCAGTCCTCACCGTAAGCCCGTGAAGTCAGTCCTATGATTCCCCCCTCTTCCACATAAAGAAACTGTAGCTTAGAGTTAGGAACTGCTCCAGGTCACCAGAGATTTGGTGACAGGTCACAATTGAATACAAGATCACTTCAACCCCTGTTGGCCTGTTCCAGCCCTACTGGAGCCTCCAGGTCCCCCCTGACTCCTGGCACAGCCCAGAGAGGCTGTCCATCGTGCCCAGTGCACCCCAGCCGGTCAGCAGAGGGTGATCCCGCTGCCACTAGGCCCCCTGGGAGGGAGCGTAGACTTGGCGGCTGTCCTGTCCTGGGGACGCTGAGCAGCTGGGAGTTTCTCTCCCCGGACTTACTGTACATGATTCAGCGCCAGCCCCAGTTGTGAAATCTGGGAATCTTGTGGGCAAGGCCAGGCCTGGGGGATGGCCGTCTGGGAAAAGGAGGCTGGGAAGGGGTAAGGGGGGCAGAGGGGCTGGTGTGTGGAGGGGGGTGCGGTAAGGAGGCAGCCAGAGGAGCCAGGCCAGGTAGCACGGAGCACACCATTAGCACTGGGCTGGCCCAGCTGCTGCCGCCTGTGGCCTGGCTCTGACATCACAGGACTGCGTCAGCTGGGCCTGCCCCACCCCCAACTTCCTTCTCTCCTGCTCTGCTGGATCCTCAGCCTCACCGTCCTGTCCTAAGAAGGGGCAGCTTCCAGCCTTCCCTCCTGGAATAGAATGGGGTTGGCCAGGAGGAGGAGATGACAGACATTGCTTTGCATACACAAAGCATTTAATAAATGATAGCTGTGATGGGCTAGAGCCAAACCATAATCCTGTGAGCTAGACAGGGCAGGCAGGAAGCTGTCACACTTATTTTATAGAAGAGACTGGGCGTCTGAGAAGGGAAGGGGCTTGCCCAAGTTCACCCCGCTACACAGTCATAACTATTTGAAAAGTAAATAATGATCGTGTGGCTCGTCCTTAACTTTTCGTTAATAGGGCATGTGTCTCTTGTTGCCCTATTGGGTTGCAGAGAATGTCCCGAGGCCTGGAATTTTCTTCATCATCTCATTAATTTGTTAAGTCAGATTAAACCAAATGGGAATTTGTTTGACTAAAGGGATAACAAAGCATTTAATGGGGACTATTCATAGATCAGTATTGAATTAAGCAAATTCTTCATCTGAAATCTCTGAAAACAAAATCACAGAGTACCTTCTCTGCTCCACCCTCCAGACTCACTCAGTTCTCACAGCAGCACTGCAAAGGTGGCAATATTATTACCCCATCTCACAGATGAGGACACTGAGGCACAGGGAGGCAAGTGAGCCTGAGGCCACACAGCAGGTAAATGACAGTAATAATCATAATAACCGCTGATGTGTAAGCCGCTTCCTCTGTGCAACTAAGTATAGTATTTACGGGATCTCCCTGGCTTCTCTTATCTTCCTAGGAGAAAAAGCACAATTATTCTCTCCATTTCACAGATGATAAATTGAGACCCAGCTATGTTACTCAGCCAGGTCACACAGCTACCCAGTAGCAGCATTGAGATCTGAACCCTGTCCTGGGGACACCAAGCAGGCCTGCGTTCCTGCCCAGGCAGAGAGCCAGAGATAGACACACTATAGGCATTGGTGTCACTCGGGGTCATTGAATTGGAGATGCCCAGGGCTGCAGATGGCATCCTTCCCCTAAGCTACCCCTGTGCTGGCTTGGCACAGCTGATAAAGATGTGATTACAGTCACATCATCCTCAGGATGCTGTCACTCCTACGGTTACGACAACCCCAAGTACCAAGAACCACTATGAGAAAGTCCATTATCTTCCCCATTTTACAGAGCAACAAAGCCAAGGCCCAGAGAAGGCATGTGACTTGCCTAAGGTCACACAGCAGAGTTGTATGAGCTACAGCCCAGCTCCCACCTCCCCAGCCTGCCTTCAGCTGCAGAGGCACCAAGGATGAATCCCCTGTAGGAGGGAGGGAGATGAGGCCTGGCTCCCCACGGCCCACCTCATCCCAGGAACAGCCTCTCTTCTCTCCCTCACTTTTCCATCTCCTGGCTCTGTGGGACTGAGCTGCATATGAGCTGTGTAACAAGGGGGAACAACGAGGACATTTTTGGCAGAAGGAATGGCATATACAGCAATAGAGGAAGAATAAGACTAGGTGGAGAGAGCAAGGAGCTAGGGTGAGGAGCAGACTGGGGTCACATAAGAGAAGCCTTGAATGTTGTACTACGAAGTTAGGGCTTTGCCCAGAGGCAACTGGGAGTCATGAAGGCTTTAGAGCGGAGATGATCACTGAACAAAAGACCAACTATTGTGGTCACCTCCCCTCCATCCTCCCTGCTTTAGTCCTGGCCCCTACAATCCAGTCTCCACACGCAGCCAGAGGTATCCATGAAAACCCAAGTCAGAGACCAGTCCCTCCTCTGCTCAGAACACTCCATGGCTCCCACCTCCTGCATAGAAAAAGCCAAAGTCCTTACAACAGCCCACATGATCCTACATGATCTGCCCCCGTCCTCTCTCAGCCCTCCCCTCCTGCCACTCTCTCTCTGCTTGCTCTGCTCCAGCTCTACCAGCTTCCTCCTTGCTACACCTGGAACATGCCAGCCACACCCCCAGCTCAGGGCCTGTGCACTGGTTCCCCCCACTGGAACCCTCCCCTCCCCATGGTGCTCTCCCTCACCTCCTACTGATCATTGCTCAGCCATCGCCTGCTGAGCCAGGCTGTCCCTGATTTGTCTATTTAAATCCCATTTCCTTGTCCTGCTTGGCTCCTCTCTATAGCACTGATCTTTTCAAATGTAATATGCAACTTATTTATCTTATTTATTGCCTGCTCACCCCACAAGTGTGAACTCCCTAGAGGCAGAGACCTTTGGCCATCCCAGGTCCTGCATGCCCCTAGCTGCTGACCCACAGGAAGTACTCAGTAAATATTTGTTCAATATTTGTTTTTCCCCTCAGAATAGTTTGGGGAGGTCTTAGCTGGGATGGGCTTATTAGGACCTTCCCTCCAGGATCCTGATAGAGAAGTGAACTGTCCAGGGTCACTAGCAAGTCCAGCTGGCCCCAAAGTCTGTGATTTTTGTCTCCATTCCCACTGCCCCTTTGGGCTTTATGCCCCACATCAACCACTCACCACTGAACCTGCCCATGAGGCTGTAAGCTAGGGTTTCTCTTTGGTTCCATCTTAAGCTAGAGGCTCAGAGAGGTGAGGTGACTTGCCTAAGGTCACACAGCAACTTAGGATGTGGATTCAGATTTTTCTGCCTCTATATTTTGGGTCCTTTCTGTAAAGCAGCTCTGCCTCTCCCTCCTCTGTTCCTCTTTTCAGCCAGTGTGTTAGCAGCTGGAATACCAGGTTTGTTCTGTGCAGCCTCAACATACACCATGTCCCAGGCCTGGCCCCGCCCCCCACCCTGGCTGGGCCGTGAGCACAGCGCCTGGTCCCACATGCCTCAGGGATGAGCTGCAGACAGTGTGGCCAGCCCCAGCTGACACATCTCCGAGCAGATGTGGGTCGGCCTCCCTCGGGCCCAGCCAGCCCCAGCCAGCCCCAGCCAAGTCTCAGTCCATCACCATCCCCCAGGACATGGTGCTGGCCTTGCAGAAGGAGAAGCAGACGTTGACCCTGTGGAGCTCAGAGATTGGGGGACAGAACGGGGGGAGCAAGCTCAGAATGGAACCAGAGCTGGGGCCTTGGTGGTCGTGGAGGAAAAGAACTGGCCCTGGGGTTGAAAACTCAATGCCACTAGGGGCCAGGCAAGAATTCAAAATGAGTAGAATCAGCTGGAGCAAGATGATAAATAGTAACTTTTCCTTGGCCTCGGTTTCAGAGAGACAAGAAGGAGTGGTGGGGACTGGGACAGATGCCTTGTCTTAAAAGCAGTCACCATGCCGCCCCAGCTGAGGGTGCCCCTGGAGAGTGGGGCCCAGTGCAATCAGAGGCTCATACACTCTGATTTTCTAAGGGGGACCAGAAGTGCAAGTTATCATGTAATATCTACAGATTTCTAAGTGTTGGCTCCATTCATTAAAAACTTCTGTGTGAACCAAAAAAAGGCCACCCAAGGATCAAGTTGGGCCTATCAGGCCCCCAGTTTGCAACCTTCATGTAGTCCAGTGGAGTAGCCAGAATCACAGCCTGATCCTGATCAGTATCTAAGGGTCAGGTCAGTGGCCAGAACCCAGTGCCAGCAGCTCCAAAGGACTGTGGAGAAGGTTCCTATTATCTGGTTCCCCTGCTCCATTCCATGGGGATGACTCCCCCGCCTGCCAGACCCAGCTGGCTTGGGGGTTGGAGGGGAGCCTGGGCGGGACCAAGGCCTCCTTTCCCACATGGGACACAGATGTGGCTGTGTTTGCTGGGTGGATCCTCACTTCTCTTTTCCCACCCTCCATGTCTCTGCCACACCAGGAAGTGGGTGACTCTCTCTATGACCCAGGTCATCCCTCAAAGGCCTGCTCCATGCTCCAGCTACCTGCTTCCATAAACACCACTTTTTGTTTTATCACAATCCCTATGCCCAATTTTTAGATAAGGAAACTGAAAAGCTGGGGGGGGGGGCAGGAAATGACTGAGCCAGGGCCCTACAAGGAGTACACAAGAGAGCTGAACTTAAACCCAGGCCTCACACCCTGACCACAGGGCCCTCACCCCATCCCTTGTTCCCCAAACCCAACCCATCCTCCCAGGCTGTGTCCACTGCTTCCTCCTGGTTTATTTAACAAACAGCTGGGACTTTGGCCAAGTGCCGAGTACTCAGATGAACAGATAGCATCCATCTCAGCCTCCCCAGTGGTATTTTGTTGAATGAATATTTCACTCATTTTTCCCAAAGTCACGGGCCCCTGTCCATATTCCATCTGTTGTCTTGGCCTCTGACCTCATGTCTGTATGTGTCCCAGATGCCTCCTCCCGAACAGCCCAGGCACCCTCCACATCAATGCGCCCAACATGAACTCAGTAGCTCCCCCAACTTTCCTCCTGCCTGTTTCCCACTCATGGAAGGCTGCACTGTCTGTCAAATGTCCAAAGCCAGAAGCCAGAGCAACATCCTTAATGCCTCCTGCTCTGCGCCTCTAACCCATTTAGCCACCAAGGCCTGGGAGTCTTATCCTCGAGGTCCATCCAGTCCCTCTGCCTACCACCTCCTCTGTGCCAGTTCCATCTCATCACCTCTCACCTGAGTGACTGCAGTTGCCTCCCCACTGGTTTCCCTGCATTGACACCCCTTTGTCCCCAAATCCAGCCTCCAACAGCAGCCTGGAGGACATTTACAATTTTCTGCAGCCATCAGCTGCAGCACCCGTCACCTTTAGAAAAGAATCTAATACGCTGGCCAGTCTTAAAACCTCTGCTCGGTCCGTGACCTCTCCTGTGTGCTTTCTCCGTTCCACCCAGCCTGAACTCCTCTCACTTCTCCAATATATGGTGCCTTTCCTCATCTCTGAGCCTTTGCACAGACTGATCCTTCTGCCTGGGGTGTTCTTTCCACTCCCCACACCTAGTTCTTTGTCTGTCTGCACATATGTGCCATTCAGAAGTCAGCCTACATCTTCTGGGCTACATAAACCTTCCCTGACCCCTAAGTCTGGTTTAGGTGCTGAGTTCCTACCCTCCCGCCCCCATGTGTGAATCAGGGTGTGAACCAGAAACTCTTCGTGGTATTTCGAGCAGAAAGGATTGAATACAGGGAATTGGCCACTCACAAAATAATTAGAAGGGCTGGAGAACAACACAGAAGAACTAGCCCTTCAGTGTAGCCACCACCTTAGCCAGTCAGGATGGTGGGGAATCAGGAGCCCACCATCAGAACTGTCAACTTTGAGAACACACCACAGTGCCAAGTAATCTGGAGATTAGGAAGCCATAACCACTGCTGTCACTAGGTCCCCCCAAACTGGCACCCAGACACCAACATTGCTGCAAGAAAATGCAGCCAAGACCTATTCCCCAGCAGACAGACAGCTTAGGCAAAAACAGTCTCACTTTCTGTGTCTCACAGGAGGGCATCAGACTGGTAGAACTTATAGAGCATATAGAAACCTCACTGCAAAGGAGGCTGGGAAGTGTGGCTTGTAACTTTCCAGGCTCTGCAGCCTCTAGCTATAAAGAGATATTAATATAAATGGATGCTGAGGGACAATTGACCACAAGGCCTCAGGATTCCCCGTATCAGCCCTAATCACTCTGTGTTGAATGTAACCCTGGGCTTATGTGTCCATGTTCCTTACTGTGACCATTCCAAGGGTCAGGATGGTGCCTCGGATATCTTTGACTCAACAGCACCTTGCATAGGCCTAGGACAAAAAACAATAGGAGTCGTTTAACAAGAAGAAGAAATGGTATTTATTGAGCACTTACTATGCACTGAGCTGTTTGACATGCTTGTTTACACATTCACAACCCAACTGGGTAGCAGCAATGACTGCTGTCCCTAATTTATACATGAAGAACAGGAGGTCTGGAGAAGTAAGGTACGTTTCCCAAGGTCGCCAAGCCAGTAAGTATTACAGATGAGATTAAAAATTAAATCTGCCCAATTGGAAGCTCTAGGCATCCCACAAAGTCACAGAAATGTTGTGCAATTAACAAATAAATACACACTCTTTGGGGAAGCCTTCTGACCCCATTTCAGCTGCCTTCACCCCACTGGGCCTGGGTTTTTTTCCAAGATCAGGGCCTGGGAGTGAAAGCCAACTCATTACACTGCACTGGGACTCCTCAACTAGGACCTATAGGTGGCTCCTAGACACAGTGACCAGCACCCCCATAAAATTACTGATAATATTTTGTACCCAGGTGCAATATTTTGAGATATTATTCATAGCTTTCACTAAGCTTTCAAACTCCAAAAACTTGATAAACTGCTGCATCAAGGCGGGATATAGGGATCTTTCTGCCATCCTGACCTGAGTTCAGATATTGTGACACAGCAGGCATTCACTCATGCATCCATCTGCTCACTTATCCATCACTCATTCTCTCATCCACCATCCAACCATCCATCCATCAATCCATCCATCCATCTATTCCTCCACTCACCTATCCACCCATCTGTTCATTCACCCATCCATCCATCCATTCACTCACCTGTCTACTCATCCATCCTCCTACCAATCCACCTATTCTCTCATCCACTCCCCCACTTACCCGTCAGTTCATTCATCCACCTATTCAT
Source organism: Otolemur garnettii (assembly GCF_000181295.1). Classification (NCBI taxonomy): domain Eukaryota; kingdom Metazoa; phylum Chordata; class Mammalia; order Primates; family Galagidae; genus Otolemur; species Otolemur garnettii. The sequence continues at coordinate 11,727,311 of NW_003852418.1, read as the reverse complement.
CCACTTACTCATTCATCTTTCCACTCACTTTTTCATTCACCCTCTTTTCTGCCTATCCATTAATTTATCCACCCAGCCATCCATTCATCTATCCATCTGCCTATCCATCCACCCACCACCCATGCACTCATGGAATCACAAATCCATCTAGCCATTTATCCCTCTTTATTCATCTAGCCACCTATTAATTCACCTATCATCTCATTTAGTTATATATTTATTCATTCAAATTCGTCAGTAATTCACAGTACTCAACCATGAAATTATCCACACTATCTGTAGCACAATTTAAAATCTACCAGCTATTTAATTATTCAACCATCTATTATCTATCCCCTTTATCTATTAATTTCTTCATCCATCCATCCATTAAATTGTTCTTTATCTCATTCACTGATTCATCTATTCTTTAATTTATCTATCTCTTCATTCATTACATCCACCCATAAGCACCTCCCTTATCCATCCACCCATGTACCCAGCCATTAAATCATCCATTTGATCATCCACACATCCATCAAATCATCACTCATCTTTCCACCCATTAAATCCTCCATCCACCCATTTTGTTCCCTATACCAGAACTAAGAGATGAATCACAGCTGGCCCTGCCTTTGAGAGCCTCACAATCAAGGAATGGAAACAGACAGTCACAACCCAAAGTGGAAAATATTCAGAGGTCAAAGAAAGTTCCAGGCAGGTGCCTTCACAGGAGGGGGATTCAGGTCCATCTGAGGATTCAGAAAAGGCTGTTTAGAGGAGGTAGAATTCAACCCAAACTCATAAAGACAGAACAGTGAATAGGCTTCCTTGGGGATCACAGAATCCCCAACAACCCAGATACTCGCTGAGCTTCTTGGGACACAAAGACTCAGAAAATCTGCCACAAATGTTAACACTGTTAAACTCAGTAATTCCCAAACTCACTGGATCATGGAACCCTTTTCCTCATGTCCTAGTAATATTCCAGAGACCCTGTGCCTTTGTGATCCCCATTTGGGAAATGTTAGTCTGGTCCAAATTTTTCGTTTCCACAAAGAAAACAAAGTTCCACAAAGCAGTTTGTGCCTTCAGAAATACCTCCATCTCCAGGTGTGACGCGATGAAGCACATACACCCAGGACTCAAACTTTTTATCCCAGGCTGAGCATAGTGGGGGACACCCAGTAGGTGCTCAATAAGTACTTATAAAAGAATGTTGTTATTGTTGAAGGCATCACTCCAAAGTGACCATTGGCTTTTCAGCTGTCATCATTCCCCAGTAAGCCCTGTGTGACCTCAGCCAAATCCACAACTCCCAGCCTCTCTGTTTTTCCATCTGGGAAATGGGCAGTAAGATCGTCACATCAGAGACCAATGCAGGAAGCCTATGTTTAGACTGGGCTTCTACTGCAGGCTCAGCCTTGGGACGTGACTCGGTCTACCCCTGTCTCTTTCTCACCCCATTGAGTTGGTTTTCCAGCTGGCAATGGAGACATGAAGGCCTGAGGTCCACACTGAGCCTTCAAGGTCAAGGTTGGTACCTGGAAACTGCCTGAACAATCCCGCTGTGTTCCTGCCCAGCCTGACAGGGCATGAACTGGAAATTCCCTCTAATATTCGCTAATTAAATGATTTTTCCCCTCCTCCAATTTACTGTGGCCTCTGCTCTCTGCTCTCCCTTACTCAGCTCCCAAAGCGCCTCCAGAAATCTCTGCAAAGGAGTCCAACTGGTTTGGGGAGGGCTGGGCAGCCACTTCCCCTTCCCGCCACCCACCTGCCCACCAGCTGCCGGAGTCCAGACCTCTCACCCTGCCGGGAGGTGTGGGCTGTACAGTTCTAAAGCATGGAGCCAGATGCCCACGCAAGATAAAGGGACCATGAGCGCTGCCTCAACCCAAGCCCGGCCCTTGTGCAATCCAGATCTTGTTCCACAGAGACAGCCACAGGAGTGAGCGGATATGCTTATCTGATGGGGCCACGAGGCTTCCAGATAATTCCAGAGGCTGTTGTTTTCTTAATCAGTCTTGGGGCTACTCTGCCATGCAAGCAAGCCTGCTCTTCCCCCATTTGGGCACGTCCGCATGCTCCTTCCAGTCACTCAACGTTTATTAGGCACTTCCTGTGTGCCCAGCCCTGTGCTGGGTGCTGGGGACATAGAGATAAATAATAAAGAAGACACAGTTCCTGCCCCACAGAGCTCACCATCCCATGGGCGAGGGGCCAGACATATAAAAAGATAGCAGTCACAATAACAGATGATTCTCAAACCCATCACGTCCAGGGCAAGAAGCCCAACAAAATAGAGGACACTCTAGGATTCCACTTAGAGAAAATTCAAAGAAATGCAAAAATCTATAGCAGCAGAAAGCAGGTCTGCAGGCAGTTGCCAGGCAATGGCAGTGTGGAGGTGGGGGACAAGAAGGATGAATGACAAAGGACAAAGGACACCTTTGAAGGTGATGGAGATGCTTGTGATCTTGACTGTGCTGGTGGTTTCAGGAGAGCATATATCTGTCAAAACTCATCAAAGGCACAGTGGATTATGCGTGGTTTATCACATGTCTGTTACACTTCAACAAAAATGTTAAGAAGAAAAGGAGATAATTGCAAGGCAGGGTGAGGAGTGCAACAGGGCAAAACTCAGGAAGGTTGGGGAAAGGGGTCGAGGAGGTGGTCGGGGAAGGCTTCCTGGAGAAGGCGAATGTTGAGCAAAGTTTTGAAAGTGAAAATGAGGAAAGGAGAAAAGAAAGCAGTGTCAAGTTCCAGATGGCCTGAGTTCAAATCCTGACTCCTGTGAATTCACACAAAGCAATGCGGCTTTGGACAAAAGACGTAATATCTCTTGAGACTCAGTTTTCTCATCTGTTAAATGGATCCCATGCAAGTATTTACCTCTTAGGAATCATGGAAAGCGCTTAGCCTGGCATCCAATGGTCACAGCATCCGCGAAAGCTCTGCGGCAGGAGAGGAGCCACAGTGAGGAAGTTGTGGCGTTGCAGTAGAAAGATAGAAGGACAAGAGACCTGGGAGGTAGGAGGAAAGGGCTTAGGGGTCAGGGCTGCAGGACATGTGGGCCCTGGTGAGGGCTGGAGCTGTCTCCTGAGTACCAGAGAGCCAAGGAGGGGCTAGAAGCAGAGGAGCTGCATCATCAAAGCTGTCCTTTTAACAAGGTCACTCTGATGATTATAAAAAATAATTTTATAGTTGGAAAAATCGAGGTTTGGGCAGAGGAGAATTGGATCAAGTTCTGGTAGAATCATCACCGAGCTAGAAGGGAAGTGATCTCTCATCCACACAAACTCCTCTGTAATCCTGTAAGCCGATGAAGGCCTGTTATCTGAGTCTACTTGCGCACCTTCAGTGATGGGAAACTCACTACCTTAACTGTTGGACAGTTCTTCCTGTAGGACACAATTAAGGGAGGCATCTCAAATTGGGCCCAGCTGTTCCCTCTGGCCCTGCCCAGACACCAACTGCTACCTGGCTGGAGTTTGGCTGGGAGGAGCCAGCAGGAAGAGGTATGAGTTATGACTGAGACTTTCTGGGTGCTGCCACCAGCTCCCTGCCACAAGGCAGTGGGACATACCCTACCCATTCCTTCTCTGGGCTTCAGTTTCCCGAATTGTAAAAGGGGAGATGTTCATTACTCTACAATCTCTTGCCAGCTCTCAGCAGCAGATGTGGCCCTGCCAAACAACCTGGCAGGGGACGGGGCAGGATAGGGCTCAGCAGTCCCACTGGTCCACTGCCATCTGGGGGGCCAGGGTCAACCTCAGGACAGGCAGGCTAAGCCATGTCTGGAAATAAAGGCAGGCGCCCCAGGGTATAGCCAGCTTAATAACAGGCTCCAGGATACAGAGGGGTTTGAACCTGGGGGAATAGGTTCAAACATAAATTGAGCAGCCCACGTTCCTGTCCATAGCTCTGAAAGTCACTGGTTCCCACATCCAACAGGCCCAGCCCCTACTCTCCTCAAACCTGCTCACCCTGACAGAGCCCCTGCTGTGCACCCAACATGTGCTGAGCTTCCCACTGTACACAGAACCAGGTCTACACCTATGATCCAGCCCATAAGGTCTGGTCCCGCCCCTTGTCCCGCCCCTCCCCTCACTCTCTGCTCTGCTCAGGGCCTCCCTGATGCTCCTCAAATGGGCCAAGCTTAGGGTGACCAGACGTCCCACTTTTGGCAGGACAGTCCCAATTTTTAATAATTTGTCCTGCGTCCCGTGGTGTTTTTAAAAAGTCCCAATTTTTGGAAAGAATACACGAACGGGCGGGAGAACAGTAAGGGAATATACGTTTTTGGCTGCCATGTGGCTATTTAGCCAGGATATGAGTTTTATATTATTTTTGTTAATTTTATAATGTTAAACTGTAATAATAACAAATAATTGTTGAGAAGTGATTATTGAGAATTGCTTATCAAAGTTTGCATTGTTGTCAGGCCATGCCCCCCGCAATGGTGTCCCACTTTACCAATGTTAAAATCTGGTCACCTTAGCCAAGCTGGGTCCTGCCTCAGGGCCTTTGCACTTGCTATTGTCCAGAATCTTCTTTCTCCAGGTCTCCAGAACAAGGTCATTTTCCCAGTGAGCTCCTCCCTCATCCTATCCTTTCTCTCTCTTTTCATCACTTGTCTTATTTTCTTCAAAGCCTTCACTGGAATACCTTATCCCCTATTTGGTATCTGGCTGTCCCTGGGTTTGCAGCCCTTAGACAGCAGAGCCTAGGACTGGCCTAGTGCTGGCTCTGGCATCACCAGGCCCAGGCTAGGCCCAGCCTGGCACCTACCTATTAAGATAGATCAAAGAACAAATGGAATGGATATTAGAGTGTTGTGCCCACTCGAGGGGCCATCAATTCTTCATCTACATAAACTCTCTCACTGCCACACGACTGGCCAGAGGGTTGCACACACACCTACACATGCACACCCTCCAAGCCCACCTGCCCATCCTCCACTCTGTTCCTTGGCACCCAAGCTTCTCAACTTTCCCTCCTTTCACTGGGCGCCAGCTGGCTCCCAGCCAGCTCCTCTCCCCACGCCCGCCTGCCTGCCCTGGGCACCAGACTCATAAAGGATGAGGAAGGCCCGGGGTGGGCTGGCTGGGCGCCATGTGAACGCGGCCCCGGGGCCTTCACCTCCCCCTGCACTGCCAGACACCTGTGTAATGAGTGTCATTACTGGGGACCCACTGGGCATGCCCCAGCTCGCCCCAGCCACCCAGGTTGCAAATGATGTTGGGGATGGGGTGCAAAGAGTATGGGGGTGAGGGGACAACAAGGGCATCTCTGGCCTCGTTGGCCCCAAAGCTCAGCCCTGGGTTTCTGGATCAGCAAAGATGACTTCTGGCCTTCCACACAGACTCCAAACCACAGGCCCTTAGTCTAAGCTGAGTTCAAAAGAGGAGGAACACTTGTTGAGTACCTACTGTATGCCCACTGTGTGCTAAAAGCCGGCTACTTTTACCTCCCTCTACTAGACACCCACTGTGTGGTCCATTCACTCTTATTGCTCATCTCCACCCATTCAAACACAATTGAGCACCTGTTGTGTACCAGACTGTATGCTAAACACGTTACAGATATTAACTTTTGTCATTACAACAACCCTATGAAGTGGGTGCTATAATCCCATTGTACAGATAAGGCTCAGAGAGGCGAAGCACCTTGCCCCAGGTTGCACAGTCAGCAGTGGTGAGCTAGGAGCTAAGGGTTCATGCTCTTAACCACTCCCTGCTCCATACCACCTCCTCCATCAGCCCCACAAGAGCAGGGGGTTTCGTCAGGCTGCGTCCTCAGCACCTGGTCCAGTGTCTGGCTCATAGTAGGCGCTGAAAAAATATTGAACAAATGAATGAGTGAATGACTGAGTGGATGATCTCACTGATTCCTGACAATGTCTTTCCATTTGGCATTTACTGATAAGGAGCCCAGAATTCAGAGAGGTGAAGTGACTTGCCCTGAGTCACTCAGAATGTCACAGCACTGGGATTTGGAGGAGCTCATGCCCCTTATCCTCCTGCCCCCTGCAGCCCTGACGCCTCTCCAGGCTGCTCTGCCTCTGGTCCATGGGCACACGAAGCCAGACACATGCCTATTTTGGTCTCTGTGGTATCCCTGGGGCCTAGGCTAGGGCTTGCACACAAGAGAGTGAAATTCTGGCCTCTCTGAGGCCTCAAGGCCTCCTGAGATCAGGGCAATATGCACCCCTCACCTCATCTGTCTCTTGACTCCTGAGCAATGATGAATTTCCCAAACACTCCCTAACCTCACAGCCATCACAGGACCTCCCTCCACTGAGAACAGCCCAGCTGCCCCAATCTCAGCTTAGCGGGCATCTTTGCCAGGAAGCCACCCAGGCTGCCCCACAGTTCACAACTCTTGGGGCTGCAGGGGTGATTGCAGGACTCTGCTGACCCAGGCACTTGTTTCTATCTTCCCAGGGGAGTTGTCCTGATCAGGGAGTCCAGGCCCCTTGATTCTCATCCCCACCCTGCCACCAAACCTGTGGAAGAACATGTCCTGGGCCTTGGTGAGCGCATCTCTCAGATGCCTAGAAGATTTGAATGTCACAGCAGGTGGTCTTGCTGTCCCCTCATATATAAGGTCCTGCTCAGACCCTACCAGCAGCGGCTCACTCGGCCCACAAAGCCCCACATGGTGACCCCTGCTGACTTCTCCTGTCGCTTTTCCCTCCCTCACTCCCTTCCAGCCTCTTTGTATTTCCTGGGATCTCCCAAGCCCCTTCCCACCTCAGGGCCTTTGCACTTGCTGTTCAAGGATTCTCCCTGCTGGAAATCACTTCACCAAATCTGGTCCTTCTTCTCGGTGTCAGTTCCAGGTCACCTCCCCAGAGAAGCCCTCCCTGGCCCACCCACTTCCCAAACACCCCTGCTTATTCCCCCACAGCACCTCACCCCAGCTGGAATTATGTCCCTGGTTCATGCTTGTTGACGTTCCTCTCCTCCACCAGAATGAGGGCAGAGACCTTATCTGCCACTGTGTCCCCTGGAGTCTGACAAACAGTAGGTGCTCTCAAGCAATGGGGGTGGAATGAAGGGAAGTCATCAAAATCCTGCCCTGCCCCTGCCCATCCCAGGGTTCCCAGCCCAAATTTCAGGGGCTGGGACCCACAAGGCCCCACTCCTGCTGGCAGTGGGTGCCCTATCGGAACCCTGGAGCCTGTCTGGTTCCCAGCCCCATAAAAACCACCGCCCTCACCTTGCCCTAGGGCATCAAATGTTAAAGGACGCAGGGGTGGGGCCCAGGGGCTGACCCCAAGATGGCTTTGGAGACATGGCGCCGGAAGATGCAGCTCCTGGAAGTCAGCGTCTTGTGTGTCGGGCGCAATCCCAGTGCTCCACACTCACAGCCTTCACACAGGTGAGGAAACTGAGGCACCACGGGGCACGGCCACATGCCCCAGCAGTACAGCTTGAGAAAGGCGTGGCTGGCATTTGAACCCAGCTCCGCCTACCCCACAGCCAGTGCATGCCCTTACCCCGGCAGGGCACAGAGATCCCGTGGGCGCCGTTTATGCGCTAGGGGCTGGTTTGAAGCACAGGTCCTGGAGCCAGATTGGGAACAGCACCGTAAGCAGGTTTCTGAGCCCCTCTGTGCCTCCGTTTCCCCAGCTGTGAAATAGACCACAAGACACCTCCCTTCCTGGGCTGCTGATGCCACAAAAGATCATCTCAGGTCAAATGGAGCATGCCCTTGCTTCTTGCCCTCGGAAGCCTGTGGGAGAATTGTTCTCCCCCTGAGCCTCAGTCTCCCCATCTGTCATATGGAAACTAAATTTACCACTTTGTTGAATTGTTGTGAGACTGAGACATTCTCCCAGAGCCTCACACACAGCAACCACTTAACAAGTGCTCACTGTTACTCACTCCGTTCTCTGGGCCTCACCGTCCACATCTGTAATCCCACTGCACAGCCCTGATCACCCAAGGCCTCTGCTAGGTCACTGGGACAAAGGTTCAGGGGTCCTAGGGTGGCCTTGCCAAGGTGGGAATGTCCTGGGAGTGGGGGAGGACCACAGAGTGGCCGGCATCAGGAAGCTGCAGGAGGCCGGTGACTCACCCGCTGACCAGGCTGGGGGCTGGGCTGCGGCCCCCCACGCGCCCCTCTGGGCCCTGCCTTGTACCCAAAAGTGCTGTGTCATGCTCCGTCATGTGGCTCCGGGTCATTAATACCCGAGTTCTGGGAAGCTTGGGCTGAGTTCCCGGAAGGGGTCAGCCAGTTCAGTAAACAGATTGGCTGGTTCGTCGTCACAGCTGAGCCGGGCGGGCCTGCAGCTCAGGAGGCGGGAGGTGGGGGCTGGCAGCCAAGGGGACACAGGAACCGCCCCCAGCCCTGTCTGAGGCTGGCACCTCCCCAGGAAGCCTGGCCCAAGCTCTGTAGACAAAAGGAGAAACTGAGGCTCAGAGGGGGCCAGGCACTTGCCAGCAGCCACACGGCAGGTCCAGGGCTGGAAACTAGATTCTGGTCTCATCATCCAGGGCTGTCAACATGACAACAGGGGGTGGGAGGCTCGGAATCACCCAAAATCCTTACCTAGACCCCACTGCCAATCAGTAGGATTTTTTTTTTTTTTGAGACAGAATCTTAACTATGTCACCCTCGGTAGAGTGCAGTGACTTCACAGCTCACAGCAACCTCAAACTCTTAGGCTTAAGCTATTTTCTTGCCTCAGCCTCCCAAGTAGCTGGAACTACAGGCTCCCACCACAACATACATGAAGGGAGAAATGAATGGAAGGCAATTTGGGAAGGCAGCACGTTTGAAGGGGTACTGGGCTGTCCCCTGTAGTAGGTACTGTAACAACAGTTTCTAGCATTTCCTGAGCGTCTACTGTGTGCAAGGTCCTGCTCTAAATGCCTCTCAAGTTCACTCATTTAGTGTGCAGCCACCTTCACACAAATAATCAGAGGAGGCGCTTTTTTTATTATTTCAGATTGATATGAGGGTACAAGTGTTTAGGCTACGTCCCAGGAAGGAGAGTCGCTGCGTCGTTCGGTGAAAGGAGAGCAGGCTTCAGGGTCAACTGGACTCAGGGACTCAGATCCTCACTTCACCCCCAGTTCCCTGCTGTATGAACTTCATATGAGCGACTCCACCTCTCAGAGCCTCAGTTTACCTATCTAATAAATGGGATGACTGTGGTACTCAGCTTGCAGGGATACACTTGGTAGGAGCACATGAGCATCACAGTAGAACAGTGGGGTTGAATCTTGCTCTGTCGCTTGCTGGCTGTGTGACCTTGGGCATGTTGCTTAACCTCTCTGGGCCTCAGTGTCCTCTGTAATATGCACATCATAATAGCACCTTCCTCAGGAAGCCGACAGGAAGAATGAATGAGCTGACACCCCCATCCCTCCACACAGTACCAGGTAGGGACTGTGAGACACAGGTGACTTGTTCTCACATTTCTCCTAAGATAGCTCCCCTGGGATGAGGGTAAGAGGACCTAGGTCATGGACAGGACAAGCACCCATATCCTTTGCTGCCCTTCTGTGCCCACGAACAATGTGAACAGAGAAGGTCAGCTTTGCCTGACTCCTAGAGGCTCAGGTCTGAGGTCTGCAGTGAGCAACCACTCCCCAGCCATCCTGCCTTTCTGTAGACCCCAAGTCCCTGCCCAGCCTAAACTCCTCTGGCTCCCCACTCCTTGTCTCATGCTTTGTTCCTCAGCCTGGCTGTGCCCTAGACAGGCCTTACTTTGGCTTTTTGGAACCAAGGCCTTGCCATCCACTTAGAACACCCCAGCATCACCCCCACCTCCATCATTCCCATCTCCACACCTGTGCACGTACAGGGCCCTCCACCTGGTGTGCCCTCCCATGCCCTAACCCACTTGCCTGATCTTTCACTCATCCATCAACACACAGATTCAAAACCACCTCCTCCAAGGAGCCTCCCTTGATCCTCCCTTCTGAAAGCAAATTCTCCCCAGACTCTGGCTAAACCTCCCTTACCCCTTCCTATCCACACAGTAATTTTTGCCTGTCATCTCAAATTTTGGCAGGTGTGAGGTGGAACATTTGCACAAGGAAGATTTGGGGGGGGGGGAATTTAGAGCCTCTAGAATACTTAAAGAAACCGGCTAAGTTGATATTAAGAAATCTTTAATTAACCCACTCAACATCACAATCCGATGTTAAATTTCTAATTTAGTATTTACAAAAATTCTCTAGGCGTTTGAAAACAGTTTGCAAGAAAGAATGTTTCTTGTTGGGCAAATATTCCCTGATGTACATTGGATTGCCAAGAACCCAAAGTCAATGGTAAAATAAATGAGATACTTGTTGCCAAACAATTTCAGAAGCGAAATTATTATTATTAAAATGTTTTTGTGCTTTTTTCCCAACCTTTCTTTTGGTCTGACCTGACCTTCCCTCTTCGTCTCCTCAACTCTTCTTTCTTATCTCCCTCCACTTTGAAATGGTCTTCTATATTCCCACCTCTACACATTTGCTGACGCTCCTCCTCCCCCTGGAATGCCCTCTCCTCTTTCTTGTGGGAATCTGACCCTTCCTCTGAGCCAAGTCCAAATACAGCCTCCCCCAAATTGCCCTGCCCGGCCTCAAACCAGGAGCATCCGCCATGCTCTGGGGCTGCTGGCCCAACTCTCTGGGCCAACTCCTCACCTGCAAAGTGGAAGGTAACGGGGGTCTCAAACTCACGGTCCCTGGACCAAGCGAGCTCTGTGTATCTATCTGCTCCAATATTTAAAAATCAATAAATACAACAATCCAGACCTCAGGGAAAACTGACAGGCCTGGAATTCCCATGTAGTGACACTGGCTGAAACTGACTACTGTCCACACTTTAGGCTGGCCTGCCCTCTCACCAGCCACTTTCCCATGTATGCTGCTGGCCCAGCCATCACAGCACCTGAGTTTGCAACCAGCGTTTCTTTCAGTCTCAAGATCCCTTCTTGAAATAGCATCTGAGACAGAATATCCTGGTCCAGTTGAAGGGAGAGGTCCCTGGCCCATCTCTCCCCATCTGTCTCCTGGAAGAGAGCTTGCCCCAATGGTCCAGCCTCTAGACACTTAAAATTCTTGGAAGTTTAAAAAGCTCAGCATCATCTCAGGTCAGATTGTAACCCCATCATGTTCTGGGCCCTGGCCCAGAGCTGCTAAGTTGGCATCTGGAAAGAGAAACCTCTTAATGTGGCCCCTCAAACCAGTTTCCCATCTCAGTAAAAAGATGGTACCTTCATCAGTCTAGCATCTCCTGTTCATCTAGATTATTATATGAAACCTGTTGATTTTTAAATGTTGGAGCAGATAGACTAATATACAGAGCAAATTTGACCGGGGGGGGGGGCATGAGTTTGAGACCCCTTTTCCCTTCCATTTTGCAGATGAGGAGCTGGCCCAGAGAATTGGTGCAGCTGCCCCAGAGCATGGCAGATGCTCCTGGAGCGAGGCTGGGCAGGGCAATTTGGGGAAGGCTGCACTGGGACTTGGCTCAGAAGAAGGGTCAGATTCCCACATGAAAGAAGAGAGGGCATTCCAGGGAGAGGAGTGTGGACGAGTGTACATGGGGGTATCATCTACTCCAACACCTCCCCATGCCCAATCCAACAAACTTTACTGATTTCATCTTCAAGGGTCCAGCCTCTTCTCCCCCAGCACCCTCTCTCTCCCTGGGCCACCGCAGTCGTCCCCCCTCACTGGTCTCCCACCCCTACACTCAGTCTGTCTCCCTGGTCACAGTCACAGAGATCCAATGGACCAGCGGTTCTCATCCAGGGGTGATTCTGTACCCAGGCCAGGGCACATTTGGCAATGCCTGGAGAGATTTTCAGTTGCCAAAGGTGCCTTTGGGGAGGGAGTATGATTGGCAGCCCAGTGGGTAGAAGGCAGAGATGCTGCTCACATCTGCAGTGCACACAAGGGTTCCCCAGCAAGCATCACCCGGCTCCAAGATCATGGTGCTGAGGCTGAGGAACCCAATGCTAAAACCTAAGTCAGATCATGCACCCCTGGGCCCAGAGCCCTCCAAAGGTCCCATCTTACTTATGATAAAATTCAAACTCCTCTTTGTGTGGCCCACCGGGGCTAGGTGATCGCATCCTTTCCTTAGCTTTCCCCAACAATATAAGCTTGTTCGTATCTCAGGGCCTTTGCACCTACTGTTCCCACCACCTGTAGGGCTCTGTCCCAGGCATTTAAACAGCTGGGTCCTTCATTTCCTTCAGCCCTCAAGTCCTTCCTCGACTGCCCACTTCATACAGCAGCCCCCATGTTCTTCAGCCCCTTCCCCATACTGTCCACTATGTGATCCACTCCATCTTATTTATTATGTATTTACTGTTTCCGCCCTTGCTAAAACCTAAGTGCCATGAAGTTAAGGCATTTGTCCATTTTGTTCCCTTCTGTCTCCCTAGTGCTTTGGTGTATAATAGACACATGAGAGCATAATTTGGTCTACCAGACCTCCTGCACGCTTGAATGTTAGAATCGCAAAGAGTTGGCGACTCCATTGTCCTGGAGGGAAAAAGTCTGCAGTTCTACAACACTGTGATCTGAAGCATCCAGGGAGCTTCCATTCCAGATCCAGAGCACTACCCAAGGGGCTCATCCAGCCTTTGGCTTGAAGGAGAGAGAAGCTGAGGCTGGGCCCTGCCACAAATGGGGAAAACCAAGACCACAGGTGGTGAGTGGGCAGCAGAGCTCAGCTTGGGCCAATGGTCAAGATTGCCCAGCCCTGAAGACCAACTTCACAGCCTATCAGGGTCCCGGAGGGCAGCACCACCCTGCAGATTCCTGTGCCCTTCACAGAAGGATGAATAATGGGAGGGGACTTCTGGAGACCACAGGCTGAAGCTTAGTCAGCAAAGATGTACGATTTCATTCAGAAAGAAGCCAGGGCCACGACATCAAAATAAAGATTGACTTTATGGAGATTTGACTAGGACGCGGTCTTGCAAAGTGGAAAAAAAAAATTGTGAAAAATAAATTGATTTTCTCTTTGACCTAGCACAATTATCATATAATTGCTGCGGCGCACCCAAATTTTTAGAATGAACACGCTGCAGCGAGCATGGATGCATTCAAATACATTGAAACAAAATTGTGCGACAGCACAATACAATGTTCTTTTCCGTTGCATTTGACATTCCCGACATAATCACGGGGAGGGTCATTTCTACAAAATGATTCAGTCTACAGTGTGGCCACCACTGAGCCCTGATCACTGCCTCCAGAACTGGCCTGCTTAGCCTCTGGAAGAGTAGCCAGGCTGCAGTCCCACCCACTCCACGTGGGCTCCCACAGCAGTCACCCCCCCCCCCCAACATTTTCAGCTTCTGATTCACAAATCTGGCATGGCTGCCTCTGATTGGTGGGCCCTGGTCACATGCCTAGAGGGGCTGGGGGGGGTGGGGTCCCTCTCCCCAGCTATGGTCCTTCTTCCTTCTGCCCAACAGCACATGGCTAGAAGGCTCACCCTCAAATCTTTGCTTTTTGAATGACTGCAGAATTTCTGTGCCTTGTTTTAGACGTGAATAAGACGGGCGAGATACTTGTTACGATTTTTCACAATTAAGCGACTAGTGTTCCCATTACAGAAGGGGTCTCAAACAAGCACTCCATGGACCAGACAATATGAAAACAAAAGTAGATTGGGAACCTGATAGGGCCCAGGTACCTGCAGAAGCTCAGAAAAATGGAAGAACTAACTACAAGGGCTCCCAGCTGTGGTGACCAGAGTGCCCAGGGGGCAGGAGAGAACAGGAGACTTGGGAATGTCCAGAACAGGAGAGTGGCTGAGCTGAGGAAGAGGAGAGAGAGAGGTCCAGGCAGGGAGAACTGCTCGGCAAAGGTGTGGAGGGCAGGAGAATGGGACGGCAAAGCCTGCTAAAACTAGAGGCGGCCAGCGGGGCCCATATACCCACAGAGCTGGGTTGTGTTTATTTGGTTTTAATTTGATTCACTGGCCAACATTTAAAACTCAGGACTTTTCACACACAACCTCAGATTTCTGGCTTCTCTTAATAAGTGGAAAGATCTGGGCTGCGTGCCGGGTAAGAGGCTTCCGTCCCCTGAGAAGGGCCTGTTCTCTACACTTCACTGAAGTCACCTCCAGCCCACCTCACTCATCTTTGTCACCTCCTGGGCTAGAGGTGTCTGAATTTCTGACTCGCTGTTCTAAAGCTGGCCAAGAACAACACTGGGGAATCAGGCCCAAGGCGCTTGAACAGTTCTCCCAAGGTTACGAGGCAGCCCAGGGACTTGGGACACCCAGTCCTGCTCAAGACACCCAGCCCCTCCCCCCAGAAGCTCCACAGACCCCACCTTGACCTCTAGGAGCACCTGACCCTGGCCTCAAACTCCAGGGGACTGGGAGGCTGGGCCAGGGAAGGCCCCGTCCTGTTTAGGTTTTGTGGTCTCGTGAGTAACCGAGTGGAAAAAAACAAGCTTGAAAAGATAACAATTACAACGAAATTAAATCAAATCAGGCCCGTGACTCATTTATGGAGCCGTAAAAACAGAAAACAAAAACAAGCTGGTTCTGGAGAAGTGAGGCCAGGGCAAGGAGGGGAGAAGTCGGGGAAGGGAAAAAATAAAGCAGCAGCAACAACTGCCTGGGACTGTAAATGATCCCCACAGGAGGTGACCATGCCAGCCCTGGAGTGGCCAGAGCCCAGGGGCTTCTGAGGCTGGAGAGGTCCAGGACCCGGTGGGAGGGGTAAAAGGCCCCAGAGGCATGTGGGATGGCTGACTTGGTCTTGTCCTCCAACTACCCCTGTGAGCTAGGGACCACTGGTGTGCCGTTCTGCAGACAAGGAGACGGAGGCTCAGAGGGACCAAGTAACAAGCCTCAATCATACAGCCAAGAAGTGGGGAGATTAAGACCTGAACTTGGCTCTGGCACCTGTAGCAGGGTTCAATCTCAACATCCAGAAAACAGGCACCCTGATCCAGGAAGACAAGAGCCCAGCAAGCTCCCCTGGATGTTTTGGGAGCCTGAAAGGCTGGATATCAGACAGGCTGCCCCTCTCTAGGTCTCACTGTCTCATTTGGGGTCATATCAGGCAATGTCTAAGAAAGGCCCAAGGAGCCCACTGGGCCTGACCCAGGGGAGCTTCAAAGTACTGCTCTGCCATTTCCCTGAAGCCTCTGCCCCCAGGAGATGTAAGAGGAGCTGGACCCAGAGCTGGAGGGAGCCCGCCCTGCAGGCCTGCAATCCCCTGAGAGGTCATCCTGACCCAGGGACAAGACTGCATGGGCAGAAACAGTCAAAGCTAACAGCACCACAAAGCATTGGGTATCGGGTCCTTATTAAGGGCAGGGCATGGTGCTGAGCAGTTTCCACTCATTCATTTGTTCTATGATGATTCATTGAGAACTTTTTCTTGTGCCACGTGTGTTGTTGAGGGCAATGACCAACAGAGATAAAAATGGAGCTGCCATCTTGGGGGGAGGAGGTAGGTAGAAAAATAAGAAACACCACGATGTGTCAGGTAGTGGCAGGAGTGATGGAGATAAATTCAGCAAAGAGGGGGTGCTGGGAATCAGGAAAGGCCTCACCGAGCTGTGATGTTTGAACAGAGACCTGAAGGAAGTACAAGAACAAGCCCATGCAGCAGGAAGAGCATGTGCAAAGGCCCTGAGGTGGGTGTGTTTGAGGGAATATGGCACAGGTAGAGAAAATCCTGCCCACAACCAGCGCTGATATTATGTCCTCTTACAGAAGGAAATCCTGCCCACAACCATGCACTGATAATATTACAGAAGAGGAAATTGAAGCTCAGAGAGGGGAAGTAACTTGCCCAGAGTCACACAGCCAGGAAATGGCAATGACGGGAGCAGAGCACAAGTCAGGCTGTGTGAGGGTATGTCCATGCGTACTGGTCCTGCATGTGTGACAAGGGTGCATGGCCCAAGGGTGGCTCCCAGAAACCATGTGTCTCCTGCCTTGGCACAGCCACAAGGGGTGCAGTTGTGCAACCCAGAGCTCTCCAGGGAGTGAGGGGCCTGGAGAGAGGCTAGACGGGGGCCTGACATAGCCCTGGCCCTACCCCATGCTCAGCCCTGTCCTCACCCGAGCTCCCAGGGTGGAAGTCTAGATAGAGGTCACCAGGTAGCCAAGAAGCCAAAAAGCTCATTCAAACCGAGGTGTGAGTGACTGCTAACAGTCCCTGGCTTATCCCTATCCCTGGGTTGACTTCAACCAGGTCATAGAAGCAGTTTTTCAGCCTCAGTTTTCCCATCTGTCAAAAGATGGGTCCACTTAGGTGGTCTCCAGCATCAGTTGCTGTTTCTTAGGTCCAGATAAAGACACAGCTTCCTGAGGTCACACAGCCAGAAAATGACAGAGCCAAAGTTATCCTGGTCCACTCCCTCCTGCCTAGATGATGCCTCATTCCTCCCACCAGGCTTTCATCAGCCTGGCTGTCATCATCAATCACCCCTCAGCCCCTACCCTGTTCCCTGTCACTGTGCACATCTCTAGGCCTCAACACACTGTCCATACTCCTGGGAGACCCTACCACTGGATCATCTCCCCTTCTATAAAGGAAAAATAAAGGAGGGGCGGGTATAGAGATAGAGACTATTTAAGCTGGGGCAAGGGGCAGTGAAGTTGGCTGTAAGGGGTGACGTTGGAACTGAAACCAGAGAAGGGGAGGGAGCTGTGTGTCTACATGGTGGACGAGGGCTCCAGACAAAGGGAGCTGCATGTGCAAAGGCCCTGAGGTGGGAAGATTGTGGCTGCTTGAGGAACAGCCAGGAGGCTATGGGGCTGGAGGGAGCAAGTGAGAAAAAAAGTGGGAGGAAAGCATCTGTCAGAGAAGTGGGGTTTTTCTGGATCTCACACGGGGCCTCCTGGGCCAAAGGGGAGATGGGCTTTTACTCCAAGAGGCAGGAGCCCTGGGAGGGGTCTTAGCAGGGAAGGGACAGCATCTGTCTTATGCCCACTGGCTGTATTAGAAGAGAGTGGGAGGGGCTGAGGAAAGAAACAGAAGCAGGACAGAGGTGACTGCCCCAGTCCAGGGGTGACGCTGGTGGCCAGGACTGGTGGCCAGAGAGCTAGGGAGATGCAGATGTGGGGGAGTGAGAAGGAGTCAGGCGTTCCCTGTCTGAGAGGCTTCCAGAGGATGGAAGAGCCACTCACTGGGATGTTGGTTTCAGGGTGGGAGATCAGGAGCTGAGTCCTGGCTGTGCCAAGTCGGAGGCTCCTCTTGGTCACCCCAGTGGAGCTAGGGTCAGGGGAGGACCTGGGTTGGGAGACGAACCTGGAATCACAGCCTTTAGATGAGAGCAAGGACAGTATCTGTGGCACCTTTGTCCCTCTTGCTTCTCCTCAACCCAGCAGCAGGCCTGACCTTACGGCAGAGTTCAAGGGCATCCAGGAGACCCCAGAATGAACCCAGGAACATGCCCCCCATTCCCTTGACGTCTGACATGCCAAGTGCTTTCCCTCCTGAGTCATTGCATTCCCACAGCGCCACCCTCTCCCATTTTACTCAGCTGAGAAGTAAAAGGACGCACCCAGGCGTCACCCAGCAGTAGGGAGATGAACTGGTGAGTGAATGAAGTAACTGGTGGCAGCTGCTTTGATAGAGGGACGGCAGGTGAGGGTCAGAGTGTCAGAAGGAAGGCGCCTCCAGTCTCAGCAGTCCCTGCCCACAACGACCCCAGCAGCCAGCTGGGGGTGCCCCAGGTTCCCGGGCTTCCATCACCAGCTCCTCCAGGCAGAAAGGGCTGCCTCTTGGTGATTCTGGGACCACTGGGAAAGGGCTGAGGGCAAACCCGGAGCCCTCCAGGCCTGCAGGGGGGAGGCGGAGAGGCGCCTAGGGGAGGCCTGGGCTGTTGTTTATCACCAGGTGAGGTCTCAAGCCAGGTTCCTCCAGGCCTCTAGAAGGCAAGGAAGAGACTAAAATCACAGAGCAGGACTGGGGGACAGAGAGATCCCCCTCCCCCACGGCCCTGGAGCTCCAGAAAGCCTCTCTGTGCCCAGGTTGCCCTCCCACCAATGCCTGGCACACCACCCAGTCTCCTGGCACAGCCTGGAAGGAGCTTTCACTCAGGCTAAGGCTCCTGCCGGGGTGTGCTACTCATCATTTGTTTAGCAACTGTTGGTTAAGCACCTACTATGTGCCAGACCTCTCACCCAAGGTCACCAGAAAGGAAGACAAGATTCAAACTGTCTCTTAAACAGGATTCCTTCCATGACCCGACCTGACCCTGAAAAGCACTGTGGGGTTCCAAATGTCCACTCATCATTATTCATGTAGGATGAGGGGGAAGCAGAGAGGGAATTAGAGTTGGAGGCTCCCTAAGGGGAGAAGGAATAAGACTCAGATACTATGTATAGAGCCCCAAACTTGTGCCAGGCACTGTGCTAAGACCTCAGTTCTTAATCCATAAAATCAGGGTTATGATCCATCATTTCTCCTAAGATTGTGATGGGTTAATCCAGGGACAGCAAACTTTGCTGTAAATGTCTGGATAGCAAATACGTTAAGCTTTGTAAGCCTTATAGTCTCTCTCACAACTACTCAACATTGTAATTGTAGGATGAAGGCAGCCTTGGACAACATGGAAATAAAAGGCTCTGATGTGTGCCAATAAAACTTTATTTATAAAAACAAGCTATAGGGTCAAATTTGGCCCCAAGGCCATAGTTTGCCAACCCCTGAGTTAATGAGTACAAAACAAAGTACCTGGTACATACCAAGTGCTTAATAATGTTTGATGAATGAGTGAGTGAAATGATTTCATCTCTTTGAGTCTCACTTTCTCCATCTGTTAGAAAGAAATCATTACATTAGTTATTTACTGAGTGTTTTCCCTGTTACTCAGGGCTTCAGGAAGCCGAGCATAGCCCTCACATCATTTCTCTTAATAAAACCCTATGAGATAGGGGTCACAATGGTCCCATTTTGCAGGAACTAAGGCTAAAGGCCCAAGGCCATGGAGCTAGAACATGGCAAATCTGGAATTTGAGACCAGGCCTGGGATTTTCTAACTGCTTTGAGTCTCAAGGTTGTCCCTGAAGTGTGGAAGTTGACACTGAAACTCTGGAGCCCATGCTGGTCCATGCTGCAGAGTATGGACCCAGGTATCCAACTCCATTCCAAGCCAGGGCTCTGTACCTGCAACCCCTCTCCTGGGCAGTAGGTCAAACACACAAGGCGGGAAGAGAGAGAGCTGGCAACAGAGATGACAGAGACAGGACGTAGGAAGACAGAACTCTGGAAGGGTTGACTCATCCCACAACCCTCCCTCCCTCCTGGGTGCCCCAGGACCCACACCAAATCCCTCAGGAAAAGAAAGATCCATCCCCCAGCAGCCCTGGGCTGGAAGCCAAGCTCGGGCACTGACTGCTGTGTGACATAAGACAGGTGGCTCTCCCTCTCTGGGCCCCATGTTCCCATTTGTGAAATGAGGGTGATACCAACATGGATAGTTTCATTGGCTGCTGGATGAAAAGAGGCAGGGCCTGACACTAACAGTCACTCAAGAGCCTTGAGCTCAGGGCTTGTCTCCCCCAAGCAGTCACTATCCATTTATTTATTCTTGTAACAAACCTTTATTGAGCACCTACTGTGTGCCAGGCACTGTGCTAGGGGCAGGGGACACAGCAGTGACTAAGGCAAACAAAAGTCCCTGCCTTGGTGAGGCCAAGTTAGACAGGCGACCAAGAAGCAGATTAATACAAAATGTGCCAGGTGGAGAGAAGTCACTGGAGCAAAGAAATAGGGTGAAGTGACAGGAGGATATAAGGGTGGCTGGTGGGGAGGAAAGCTCCTTCAATGACTGTCATTCTCAGGGACCATGACAGCTTTTACATGGAAGCAGCTGGTGAATGGGGGTGGAGGGCACTCGTTACCAAGTGCTTCCTGAGTTCCCCACCCTCATTGATTTTACCCCATTGAATCTCCTCAGCAATCTCAGGAGACAGGTATTCACTTTGTTCCTATTCCTCAGATGAGGAAACTGAGGCCCAGAGAGGTGAAGCAACTTGCCCAAGGTCACACAGCTGGAAAGGGGCAGAGCCAAGATTCAAATGGGGACAAACAGAGGGGAATGTAATCCAAAAAGAGATGAGCTGATGCCACTCCTGGAAGACCCCAGGGCAGGGGCTCAGCTGGGGGACAATCAGGCAGAGACCAGGGTTTAGGCCAGAGGTCAGGAGCCAACAGGTTAAGGACATGGGAATCTGGGTCCTTGGGCCCCAGATAGGGTGACAGCCACACCCAGGCTCAGCCTCTGGCCCGTGCTGCCTGCTGGGAACACAGAGTCCTCAGGACTAGGAGGCTCAAAATAGAAAGCAGGGAACCTGGGCCAGAGCCTGGAATGCTCCCAGCAGGCAGACCAAGGCTCCTGGAAGGGCCTGAGGCCTGCAGGCCACAGTACTACTGGGGCTGGAGGGGCAGGAGAGCCAGCAAGACCCACTAGGTAGGGCCTCAGCCTCATCTTGCTTATTCTTCTGATACAGTTTCCAAGATGTTGTCCCCAGAATCTGATGAACCCAGGCTCCTCTCCGGGCTTGATCTCACACCACCTGTGTGGCCTTGGGCTAGTCATCCAGCCCTGGGAACCTCAATGTTCTTATCAGCCTTCAGCTCCTACTGTCACACAGTCCTCCAGTGTGTGTTGAGCACTTAGTACATACATGCCAGGCACGGTGCTAGGCTCAGGGACACAACAGAGACCAAAAGAGACAAAAGTCCCTGCCTTGGTGAACAGATATAATCTACAATGCTCAAAAGGAATGGGCATCTGGGAAGGCCTTCCAAGCAGGGAACACATGAGCACCCCAAGGTGGCTATTCAAACAAAAGCCCTGCCTTGGTGGGGGGGCTGGGGACTTTGCACTGGCTATTCCTAAGGGAGGATCCCTGAGGGTACCTGGGAGAAAAGTGCCCTAGGCAGAAGGAATAGCCAGTGCAAAGGCCCTGGGGGCAGCACGAGCTCGGACTACTTCATGAACAAGGAGACCAGGGCGGCTGGAGGAGTGAGTAAGAAAGACTGGGAGAGAGCAAAGAGGGCAGCCTGTGACCAAGGAAGAAACTTGAAGGTTTATTCTCAGGACAAAGGGAATCCCTTGGAGATGACTTTGCAGGGGAGTGACATGTGCTGACCATAGTTTTAACAGATCCCTCTGGCTGAGTGTGGAAAGGGTGTTTCTGGGGGAACAGAGGGGAGGCTTGTGCACCAGCAGGGATGAGTAGCGATGGTGGCAGCAGAGGCAGAAGGACAGGCTTTGAGTCCAGGAGCTGCTGACAGGACCTGCCGAGGGAGAGGCAGGAGGACAGCAAGGGGATGGATGGAGCAAAGGGCTCCCCTGACCTCCAGGCCTCAAGGAACCCAGCAGATGGGTGGTCAGCTGCCCCAGCCTGGAGAGCTGACAGATTTGTCCAGCCTGAAGCCTGCGACCTCACCCTCTATGGGCCTGCTGGGAAGGTGCCTGGAATGCCAGCCAGGAAGCCAGACAGGACAGTGCCCGAGGGACCCACTGGGGGCCAGGTAAGCACCCTGGCCACAGCCCTGCCCATAGGGGGAAACTCTCAGGCCCACTGACCAGGGTAAGTGGTGAACACGGCACCTGGAGCTGAGGGAGTGGGCCCTCCAGCTCCTACTCTCTCCCCCAATTTACAGAGCACCTACTGTGTGCCACAGATCATCCCATCCCATTGGGACTTAATCCTGTGCCCCTGATACCACTCGTCACCATCTTGCATATGAGGAAGCTAACTTGCCTGACACAGCACCAGCCAGGACATGCAGGGACAGAGATTTGCACACAGGACCCAAACCCAGCACTCCCCATGTGTTGCTACACAGACAATAAACCACTCCACTGGCAGGGTGAGTAGGCAGAAAGAGCACTGGACTGTGAGTCCAAGATCCCAGGGCTTTCTCTGGGCTTCTGCCCCCTCATCTGTCAAAGAAATATTCATTCATTCACGAGTGTTTACTGGGCACTTGGTCAGTGTAGGCACAGCACAGGAGGCCCAGGACGCGGCAGCAAAAAAAAAAAATGGACAAAACTCCCTGCCTGGGTGATGGTGACCCTCCACTGAAAGGAGACAGACAAGAAATAGGATAAACGAGCTGGTTAATTTCTAGGGTAAACACTGAAACCTAGGAAGAAATAAAAAATAAAACAGCACAAGGTGGTAGGAAAAAGGGAGGGCTGACCACAGACATGGGGCCTCCATGGGAGAGCTGGAGAGAGCGTCCTCTGGTCCCCAGGGACAAAGATGCAGAGGCGGCAGCATAATTGATGTGCTTATGGCAAGAGGATGAGGCCAGTGTGGCTGGAGGTGAGCAGAGAAGAGAGAGGGAAGCCAGCAGAAGTGGTGGGAGGTCTTAGCAGGCAGAGCAAGGATGCAGAACCTCACCAGTTGCAAGGGCTTCAACTTCTGCTCCTAGTGAGATGGGAGCCATGGTGGGTTCTGAGCAGAGAAGGGACAGGAGCTCTAAAGGAATCCCTCTTGTTTAGGAGGCAAGAGTAGAGGCAGGGAGACCAGGGAGGTGAATGCAAGCTTCCCAGCTGGGCCAGGCCAGGGAAGTCCACCCTTGAATACTTGGATGATCTCGCTGGTGGCCCAGACGTAGGGACAAGAGAGGAAAACCCAGGGTTGGGGCCTGGGCAGCCAGGTGGCTGGGGAAACCCCAGGCTTGTGGTAGGGAGTAGGGAGAGTGTTCTGTGGGCATGAGGCCCCACACAGGGTGGAGGAGGGACACCTCATCCCCACACCCTCCCTCAAGCTCAGAATCAGTGAAGGGATCCCATGGCCAGGTGGCCCTGGAAGTTGGGGCCTACAAGGACCAGTGCTTGCCATCTATCTGGTCTGAGGCCTGCAGACATAGCTCCTCTGTCCTGCCCAGCTGCACCCCAGATAGCAAACTTGGGGTCTGTTCTTCACTCTACCCTGAGTCCCCTGGGATCCCTGGGTCAGTCCCAAAGCTTGTTTGGAATCTTGGGGTGACGAGTGGGGAAAGGGAACAGGTTGCATGCCCTTCCCGCCCTCCTCCCCCAACAGCTAAGCAGGGCTGAGGAGGACTGGCAGCCAACACTCACCTTTCACCCTCCCCACGCCCACCCCATTGCTCTGTACTCCCACCCTGAAGCCTTCAGATAGCACCCACGTCATTCATGGGCCCACACAGCTGAGGCCTCTACTCCAGTCCTGCCACCACACACTGCCCAATCCCTCTCCTGGTCCCTCCGCTCTCTGGTTGCACGTTCCCTTTTCATAGATGAAAGAACTGAGGTTCCTAGAGATGGGACAGGTTCCCAAGGTCACATGCAGCATCAAGCTGGTGTCAAGATTCAAACTCAGGCCTGCCTGATTCCAAAGCTTTTAACCCCCAAGCATTGCAGCTGCCGGCATAGGTTGGCTCCCAGAAGCTGACCCAAGATAAGGATTCAGGAGCAATAAGTTTATTTGGGAGGTGATCCCAGAACACCAGTAGGGAGTAAGGAAGTGATACAGGACGGGGGCTGAGCAGGGCGCCTCCATGGGCAGCAGGGGTTCAGCCCTCCCACCAAGCCTCTGGGAGAACTTGTAAACCAAGTCTTCGCATTGTCCCAGCCTAGTGGGGAGGAAGCCCAGGGAAACTACCCACCAGCCCCCAGCTGGCAGGGGTCTCACTGCCTTCCCACACTCTCACAGCCAGAGGAAGCCTTGGGCAGAGAGATTCAGGACAGCAGCTGTGAGTCTGACCTCCAGGTGGGTACCAGTAGCTTCTGAGACCCCAATTTTCAGAACAGCACTGACCTTTTGACCTTCGGTGGATGAGGATGAGCTGTATGACCTTGAGCAAGTTGCTCTCCGTCTTGGAGCCTCAGTTTCCTGTTCTGAAGAAAGGAATCATAAAAATACTCACAGGTTCTTAAGGGGATTCAATGGGGCACTAGGGGTGAAGGGCTTAGAATAGCACATAGCGGCTCGGCACCTATGGCTCAACCGGCTAAGGCGCCAGCCACGTACACCTAAGGTGG
>NW_003852418.1:11670242-11703227 GCF_000181295.1 Otolemur garnettii | reverse complement strand
CTTGGGAGGCGGAGGCAGGAGACTCGCTTGAGCCCAGGAGTTGGAGGTTGCTGTGAGCTGTAATGCTACGGCACTCTGCCCAGGGGGACAGCTTGAGGCACTGTCTCAAAAAAAAAAAAAAGAATAGCACATAGCACATAGGAGGAGCTTGATACATATTTGTGGTTAAATGAGATAGCGCTGGCACACAGAAGCCACTCCAAGGTTAGCCACTGTCATTATAGTTGTTGTTCAGGACCTCTCCATGACCTCCGGAACCCAAGCCTGCTCTCTTGGGACAAGATGGAGGCTGGACAGCCTCCCCAATTTCCTGGGTCCCCAGCCTCTTGCTCAAGCCTGCCTGAATTTTGGGGAAACAGAGGAGGAGGAGGAAGGGGTGGGGGCCTAGGCCAGGCCCACTAGTGGTAACCGCGGGCAGTGACCCCGCCTGAGAGGCCCTCATTCACCCGTCCACCCATCTGCCGAGCCGCCTGCCCATTCCTCACAGGGGATGCCTCGTCTTGCACAAGACAGGAAGGGGGAGGCCTGGGGTGGCAGTGGGTGACGCCAGGACCCCGTGTCCACCGGCTGCAGACAGGATGGGCAAGGGAGGCCCCGCCAGGCTTCCTGTGTGCCGAGCATACTGGGCAGAAAGGAGAAGTGGGGTCCGAGGTCACAGGGAGATCTGAGCAACACCATCCCCTCCCTGGCCTTACTGTTCCCCTGCCCTCCCTGACTCAGGGGCACTGGGTTCAAGTCCCAGTTCTGCCATCTACCAGCTGCATGACTTTTAACAATGCTGCTCCCAGGGCTTCTGTGTCCAGTCACTGCTGGAGAGCAGAGGAGCCTCTCCTTTGGGCCTTCCAGCCCGTCATCATCCTCATTCCATAGATAAGAAAACCCTGGTGACAGGGCGTTTTTGAACTATACCTGCTATGCTTGAAGATTTGAGAGTACAATCAGAGAGGGCATGCCTTTGGGTGGTGGACACACAAAGAGGCCAACATACCCTATCTTCCAATCTGGGCCCACAGAGGACATTACTAATCAATGAGATTCTCCATCCTAGGGCCCCAGACACAGCCTCAGAACCCTGCCCAACACAGTTGCCCATAACCACCCAATCCAAGCACCTGAGGCCTGCATAGATGAAGAAGGTACATCTGCCTGCTCCCTCCTGGTGACAAACTGGATCAGAGAAAAAGCTTTTCCAACAGAGAAGTGCCCTTTGGCAAGCTGCCTTTGGGCACTTCCCTAGAGCATGTCTCTCCCAGCCAGCCAGGTCTCTCAGGACCCCTCCCTTAGAGGCAAACCTGATCTGCAGAAGCATCTGCTGGCTCAGTCATGGCCAAAAGGACTGGAGGATGAGGGTATTGGAGGACACAGGCAAAGCTGGGGCAGAGGTAGCAGGAGACGGTGGCAGGAGACAGTGACAGAGTAGCTAGAGCCAGGCCTGTCCTTGGAGAGGAAGGGTCTGGGGAAGGGCAGAGCATGGAGTGGGCTTAGGACCAGGAGAGGCCCCACCAGCAGTGCCAGGGAAAGTCCAGTGACCCAGAGTCCCAGGGTGGATTGTGTAAAAGGAAAAATGAAACCAAGAATGCAGAGCCCTGGGCCTCCACCAGCCCTGGCCATCTATCCCTGTCTTCACAGCCATCACACCCATCATCCCAGTCCCAGCCACCACCTTGTCCAGCTTGCCTAGACATCTGCGGCAGTCTCCATTCTGGTCCTGGTTTCCCCACTTTGATCAAAATGGACCTGCCTATGTCACCCCCCTGCTTCAGCCTTCCAAAGCCTATCATGACATTGAGAATTAAATCCAGACACCCAGCCCTGGCCCTGGCCAGAATATGGGGCCCTGACTCCCTGCCATCACCTCCTGCTTCTCTCCCCAGCATTTATGCCTCACCAGGAAGACAAGCCCCTTCCTGTCCCTTAAATACATCAACCTCAGACCCCGCTCCAAGCCTATGTCCCTGCTGTACCCTCTGCCTGCCACACTCTTCCCCCATGTTGCCCCTTGGGGCCCTTGGTAGCTACATCTCTGTGAGGTCTCAAGAAATGCCAACTCCTCCCAGAGCCCCCCACCAACCCCTGATTGGCCACCCCAGATTCCCTGTCACCCTCCCCCACATGCCTCTGGTGTGTCTTTGCAGAATGGATCCCTGTCTGGAAGTTTCTACTTATTTATTTACTTGCTTGTTTGTCCCCTACACCAGAACGTTAGCTCCATGAGGGCAAGGGCTCTGTCCACCCTAGTCACTGCTGTGTCCCTAGCACCTGGCACAGTTGAAGGAGACTGAAAGGAAATAGCTTCAATCACCTAGAAGTTTCTCACCAGGACCTTTCAAGTCCCCATCTGCAGCCCCAACCTGGGGAGGACAGGTTGTTCCTCCTCATGTACCAGCCCTGACCAGTGCACAAAGCTAGGGAGGATTCCAGTCTCAACAGGAAAGAGGATAGATTAGTAATGTCTGCCACTGGCCAGGCACAGTGCAGAGGCATCTACAGATATTTTTGTCTTGTTCCCTAATTGCTCCGTAGCACCCAGGACAACACCTGGAACATAGTAGGAGCCCAATGAATATTTATTGAGTGTCAAATATGTGAGTTCTTTAATTGGCTATTCCTTTCAGGGAAAAAGTAAAAAAAACACCTTTAGCTTATTCAACAACTGCTGAATAGCTTCAGTGAAGACCTACTGTGTGCTGATCCTGAGAATACTCCGTAGGAGAGGTTCTAATCTTCCATTTACAGAAGAGGAAGCTGAGGTCTGGATGTCACTTGATTAAGTTCACCCAGATGGGTTCAGCTGACCCCAGAGTTCTCCAAGAGCCCAGTCTCCTAAGCTGGAGTGGGAGGATAAGAACTTCCCAGGTCCCTGCCCCCCTACCTGGGACATCCCCAGCCTCCTCCCTAGGGCACAAGGGACGAGGACAGGTGGCCTCTGCTTCCCTTTTGGGGCATGTCACAGGGCTGTGGTTAAACGGAAGGAGGGCCCCTGCCCATCCCAGGCAATGGCCCCAGGGCCCCACCCTCCCCATTCCCTGCCCAGACTCTTCCCAGCTGACTATGGGGCATCAGTTCCCTGTTCCTCTTTTCTCTGGGCAGGAGGAAGTGGGTGGGGCCATGGAAGATCTCAGAGACTCAGTTTCCTCATCTGACAAGTGGGCTCAAGCCCTAGCAGGGGTTGGTCTGTGGCAGAGGTTCAGTGAGATATGGGAGATGCCAAGCCAGGACATAATGGGTGGTCAGAGCTTGACTGTGCTTGGTTATGCCCAGAAATGGGTGGAGGTGCCTCATGCCCCCGTCTCCCTACTCAGACTCTCCCAAGATTCCCTCTGCCTTCAGCCTCAAGGCTAGGCTGCTCCCCCTACCACAGGGCCTTTGCACAGGCTGTGCCCACTTGCTGGAACATTGTTCCTCCTTCTCTCATCTGCTTGGTTTCTACTCACCCTTCAATTCCCAGCTCAGCTGCTTCTAGGAAGCTTGCCTGACCACCCTAATTACATCAACCTCCTCCCTTTACAAGTCCTCAGATCGCCTTGCACTTATCATAGCCACAAACTAACATTTCTGAGGGTGATTTGCTTACAGTTCCTCTCCCTCACTGGGCTGTGGGCTTCTTATTGTCCCCCCCAGCACCTGACTTGGTGCTTGATTAACAGTCATTGAATGAGGAAGGTGCCTGTAGCTCAGTGGGTAGGGCGCCGGCCATGTACACCAAGGCTGGCAGTTTGAACCTGGCCCAGGCCAAATAAAACAACAATGACGACTGCAACAAAAAAATAGCTGGGTGTTGTGGCGGGCACCTGTAATCCCAGCTACTTGGGAGGCTGAGGCAAGAGAATCACTAAAGCCCAAGAGTTTGAGGTTGCTGTGAGCTGTGATGCCACAGCACTCTACCCAGGGTAACAGCTTGAGACTCTTGTCTCCAAAAAAAAAAAAATTGTTGAATTAATAAAGAATGAATGAAGGGATGAGTAAGTCACAGGCCCCAGACACCCTCTCCAGACATACCTTGCTCTGGCCTTGGGCTCTGGCCACTCCTCCAAGGACAGCCCGTTCTGCCATCCCACTCCTGGTATCCAAAGCACCACCTCCCCCACCTCTCAGGGCCTCACTTTCCAGGAACCAAAGGGATAGGCCTCAATTGAGGGCTCTCAACCTAAGCTCCACTGAGCCTGGTATTCTAAGGACAGGCCCTGGGGTCACCTTAGAGAGGTCAGGGCTGGGACCCACACTCTCCATACCTGCCAGAACAGCCTCCCCTTTTCTCTTATATTCAGGGCAGTCACAGCTCAGGCAACTGACAGGAACCCAGTCGCACATCTTCAGCAAAAAGTAAAAACACAGGGCGGCGTCTTTGGCTCAAAGGAGCAGGGTGCCGGCTCCATATACTGAAGGTGGTGGGTTCAAATCCAGCCCCTGCCAAAAACTGCAAAACAAAAAGTAAAAACACAATCTCAGAGAGAGAACTGAGTGTGGGGCTCTGTGTCAAGAAAGCAGATGTGGATTAGCAGGTTCCCGACAGCCTGAGTCCACTGGGTGTGATTCCAGCACTTAAATGCCACCCTGTTCCTACAGTATGGCTTCTAGACACAGGTCATAGCATGACCCTGAGGGGACCCAGCCTTGGCAGCCATAGGACTGAGCACCCTAAAAATTTCTCTAGGAGAGACATTCACCTTGGCTGGGGAAGGCTGTGTCCTCCCTGTGGCCATGATCCATTTCCCCCGGACAGACTACTCGAGCACTTGCGCCTGGATGATGTAGCCGCCATGCTGGGATTCTCTGTTTGAACAATGGGCTCCACAGCTCAGGAAAAGAGGGGAGAAAACCAAACAATCACACAAGATATTCCCAAAGAGAATATTGAGCATGACGTGAAAATTCTTAAATTCCGTTCCTCACAAGCGTCCCCTTCCAGACTCCTGAGGGTCCCATAATGTGGCAGTGCAAAATTCCAGGCTGCAGCACCCATTGCTCTGGACAGGGTGGAGCCACCTGGAACACCCCAGCACAGTCCAGATTGCACCCCTGGGAAGACAGTAACCTCAGCTAGGGGTCACTGTGGGACCCAGATAACGTCCCACGGACTGCATCCCTGTGAGGAGCCACAGAGACTGTCGCCGACCACAGCCTTTTGTGCACCTGCTGTGCCCCGGCCCTGGGCTGAGTTTGGCACACTTCCCACTTCAGGGAGAGGCTGGGATGGATGGGAGACCCTGGACACCCAAGCAGATAAATAAATATAAAGTGCATATGTGTGTGTGTAAGATGCCAAGCACCCAGCAGAGAAGTAAATCGCGGTCAGATAGAGAACGACTATCTCTACAGTCTGGGAGGCCTCTCAAGCGCAGGCCTGAGTGAGGGGACAGGGCAGGTCGTGGAAAGATCCAGTAAAACAATGTCCAGGCGGAAGCAACATCAGGGCAGAGGCCAAGAGGTGGCCAAAGCTTGGTGTGTTGTCAAAGGTGGAGTAAGAAGGGGTAAGGAGGGGAGACAGGTGCACAGAACTCCAGCCAGGACAAGAACTGGCTTCTCTGGTGGGGGGGAGGCATGGCAGGCTCTGAGAGGGACAGCAGAACAGACCAGCTTGGGTGCAGTGGGAACCCTGTGGTTGCGTGTAGACAAGGAGAAGAACCACAGGCGGGCCAGGGAAGAGAGTCTGCCTGCCTGGCAGGTGAGACATGCTGGGGACACCAGGTGACAGCACTGGAGGAGGGAGACATGTTGGCTTCTGGACACAGCTGAAATGCAGAGCAGGCATGACTTGCTAACAGACCAGAGGTGGGGATAAGAAAGAAGGATCTGAAGCTTGATTCCCTGAGCTGGGGATGATACCCATGCCTGTGATTTGGGCTGAGAAGTGTGTCTTTGGGACACCAACAGACAGACTGACAGACTGGGGAGACTCTTAAAGAGGATGAGGGACCCCTCCAGAGGACATGCGCTGGATGACAGCATGAGGGGGCACTGAGAGGCCTGAGGAAACATGGGTGTGTAGAAAGGAGGAGGCCTGGGGAGGCAGTACACAAGGAGGGTGGTGGCCCGGGTCCAAACACTGCCAAGAGGACAAGCCAGAGGAAGCTGAGCACATCTAGGCCCACTGTGCAACCAAGGGATTCCAGCTGGTGGCCCACCCAGCTGTGCCCCTATCAACTTCATATCCCACACTTCTTTGGAGCAGCTGCATAGGCTGAATTCTAGCTGGCCTAAGTCAGCAACAGGAATTCTTTTCTGGTTAAAAGGTGAACATGTGACTCCATTGTCACATGGGACACCAGGGGAAATCTGCTAGGACATCTAAGAAATATTGTCCTGCTTGATGAAAAAGTGAGATCCTAGAAGGGAAAGTTCCCCTTTCTACCCATCCCTTTCCCTTCCTGGTTAGGGTGTGATCATGTGGGATATGATGTCTGGTGCCACAGCAGCCATTTGGGTCCATGAGGAAAAGAGAAGTGAAGAAATGCCAACCTAGAGCCCCCGTAACCCATCCTAGAACCACCCCACATTGAACTTCTTGTTATAAGATTTAATTAAAGGTCATAGCAGATGGCCTAATTGGGACAAGAGGAAAATAGGAATGAACCCTGAAACAGTGGAGAAAACAGAGAGGGGGGAGGATGAGAAGGTTGAAAAGGAGTCAAAAACATCCAGGCACAGGGCCTAGAGCATAGCAGAGTCCAGAAGTGTGAGTTGCTGTTTCTGCAAACAGTAAGCACTTCATGAAGGATGCTCTTGCTCCCTGACTGCCTGCTGTTTACAGGGCACGTGTCCAAGCCCAGGGCATCTCTATTGACTAATTTAATCCTCATAACAGCCCAGGGCTGGGGAGACTTCACCTCCTCCCCAACTCCCAGCTTCCCTGGCCCCATGTTCAGATTCTGGAGGACTGGGGGCCCCCTCATATTCGTTTCACCCAGCCCAGTGAGCACTGAATCCCCTCCGCCTCAGCCTGCACACCTCTGGGAATGGGAAGCACCCTCTCTGAGGGCCCCAACTCCCAGAGTTCTTTGTCCCTGTGTGGCAAGCGCTTAGCACCTCTTTGGGCCCTGTTCCCACATCTATAAAAAAGGCACTAATCCCAGCCCCACCTCCTCAGCTGGTTGTGGGGACCCAGGAAAGACCCTTGGCCCAGTGCCTGGTCCTGTAGTTGGTGCTTGGTAAGCATGAAGTATGTTTATTGGCCATTATATTTACTGCCGTACACAAGGCTGGCCCTGCTTCCTGCTGGAGCCCTGGGTCGTCCAGGTTTGGGAGCAGAGATACCTGGAGCATCCCCAGGCTCAACCCCAGAGCTGGAAGAGCAGGAGGGAGGACTCAGACTCCTGGGCCTCGCCCACTACCCCACCCTGCGGCCCCTGCCTTGGCTGCCCCACCCAGGCCACCTCCGTCTCTGAGGCCCCATTGTTCCCACCTGGCTCAGTTCCAGGGTCCTGGCCCTGCCAAGACTCACTTCCCTCTAGGAACCCCCACCACCCTGGGGCTCAGGCTTCCCCATAGGGACCTAAATTGGGTGCCAAATGTGGCAGCAACCCGGCAGTGGGGACAAGAGCTCAAATCCCAGCCTTGCGACTTCCCAGCTTTGTGACCTTAGGCATATCACCTCTCTGCGCCTCAGTTTCCTCATTTGTTAAGTGGAGTGACAGGGCCTTGCAAGGCCGCAGTGAGGATTCTGCAAATGTGGGGATGGCAGAGAGCCCACCCAGCCCATAGGAAGGTTCATGGAACGTAGTCCCCTATTCCTTTGCTCCCCACAAGCCTGGAGGACAGAGCCTAGAACCGCAAACCTGGAGGCGCAAAAGGGGCAGAGCACCAAATGGGGGTCGCTGTGTGGCCCCAGGCAGGCTCTGGGTATCTCTGGGTGCCAAAATGAGGGGAAAGAAGCAGCTGGGATCCACCTTCCACCCCCAGGAAGCCAAGGGGAGGGGTGGAGCCAACTTTTCTTTCCATTTTTTTTTTTTATTTTCAGCGCAAAGAGCTTGAATGAAAACCAGCTGCAGAGACAGAGAATCCTATTGTGAAGGCACATGAGATCCCTGCAGGCAGAAGAGGCAATGTCCTGGGTGTTGGGCTGGGTAAACGGAGGCCGGGTATTGGCCAAAAACACAGCTGGGGGGGGATCTCTCATCTCTCCTTCAGGGTGCCAACCTAGGAGACAAAGACTCTGCCTTGGACATCTTCTGCTCAATCACAGTCTCTGTGTCCAGACAAAGGCAGGCTATTTGCCTCTCAGAGCCTCAGTTACCATCTGCAAAATGGGCACAGTAGAAACACATTCCTTCTAGGGAGGGGTGAGTGTGTTGTCACGGTCTCAGAGGAGGACCCTCAGTCAAACAGGCTTGATCCTGGTCCCGCCATTCACTGATTGTGGAACTGGACTGAGATAAACTACTTTGCCCCTCTGCACCTCAGTTTCCCCATCTGTGAAATGGAAATAATAATAGTACTAACCTGTCAGGTAGATGAACTGAAAAGATTCAGCATAGAGCCTGGAGCACAGTAAATAAGAACAATTATTATTGTTGTCTTTCTTCTTCTTATTATTATTGTCCCATGAGCTCAGCCTGCAAAGGCCCCCTCTGAAGGCCTCTTTCCTCTGAACACTAGTTCACCTCAACAATCCCATCACATACTCCCTGAACACTTACCACATGCCAGTCTTGACAAAGATCAGATTCTAGGAGAAAGATGTTAAACAAAGGACTTGTACACAAAAGGCTTGGTACACAGTAGGTGCTCAGTGATACTGTTCACCCAACAC
Source organism: Otolemur garnettii (assembly GCF_000181295.1). NCBI lineage: Eukaryota > Metazoa > Chordata > Mammalia > Primates > Galagidae > Otolemur > Otolemur garnettii. Next base: position 11,694,478 of record NW_003852418.1, on the reverse strand, counting down.
CTGGCCCCGAAAGCTGCTTTGTGCCGGATTCCTGATGGGCTTTGGGGTGCAGCCCTTGTAGGACTCCCGATCAGAGGGTCTGGGGGGTGGAAGATTGGCACGTGAGTGGGTGGCAGGTTTCATGATAAGGGAAGCCCAGGAGGCCTCGGGAGCCAGAAGGGGTCAGAATGGGCTTCCTGGAGGAAGTGGCTCTGAATAAAAATAACATCTATTCAGCATCATTATTACATGCCAGGTACTGTTCTCCTCACATCCCTCTGCAGAGTTTTCTTCTCACAGACCCATTCTACAGGTAGATCAAAGAGGTCCCGGAGGCTGCCTGAGGTCATGCAGGAAAGGCACAGTGGAGCCAGAGTCAAGTCCTTCCCTGTAACTATAACACAACACACACACACACCCAGAGCTCTCCGGCCTCCAGCCCTTCACTCTGAGGGCTATTCCTTCTGCCCAGACCACCTTCTCATCATCTCACCTCAGAGAAATCATCTCAAAGACAGCCTCCTCTGAAGCTTCCTCCACCCATGCCTCAGGTCCCCCGGATACTCTGGTGGTAATGGGGGACAAGGTGACACAGGAACAAAGTCCTTGACAGCACAAGGCTCTCATTCCTCCTGGTAAAAAGGAAGAAGGGGAGTTGGCATTTTCTGAGTCCTCACTACAGGCACTCACTTGATTCTCACAACTCACTGAGGTCTGCACAGGGCTTACTCCCACTTTCTGGGCGACAAAATTGAGGCCAGGAGGCCTCCATGGTTCCAGACCCCGAGCTGCCTCATCCCTGCTCTGCTGAAGGAATGAAGGAAACAGCCCAGGGATGGGAGGGCTGCAAACTGTCTCCAACCTCAGTTTGCCCATCTATGAAATGGGAAGAATACAGGGCTTGCCTTTCAGAGCTGTAGGGAGGATGGAGAAAAGACAAGACTTGTTCACCTGGAGCCTAGCCTGTAGAAAACACTCCCGGGACTGGCTGCTATTCTTATGGCCATTATTATCACTAGCATGGCAACAACACGCCCTGTCAGGCCTACAACCCTGTACCTCAGCTCCTCCTGCGATAAAACTGCCTGCCAAGGCCTCAGTGACAGGGCCTGATGGCTCATGTCACTATAATCTCTGGGGAAAGGAAAACACCCCCACAAGCGACCTGTATGGCTGCAACCGTGGGGGGTAACCTGACCCGCCTGCCTGACCTGGCCCCCAGGCCTTTGTCTGAGTCTTGCCCAGATTACTCTATTTGTCCAAATGTAAACTGGGGCTGGCATGCACTCAATGCCCTGCATTGTCCCAGGACCAGGCCCCCCCGGGCCTCATCCTTCCTCCAGCTGGGGATCCAGCCCCCAGGAGGCTTCTCAGGGGAAATCAGAAACCCAGCAGGGCCCACTGTGGTGGCCTCCTGAGCACCTGGGTCGTAGGCTTTTTGCTTGTCGCCTCATCAAACCTTCACAACCTCACTGTGCTGACATGCTTATGCTATGCCCACTTTACAGATGGAGAGATTGAGGCCTGGGGAGTCAAATCATCAGCTCAAGTTCATGTCAGTAGAAGTGGCAGAGTTCAGGTCAGGTTGAATCAGGACCATCCCCAGGAGGAGGAGTCTGGGGACCCTGGGCCTTCAGCTGCAGCCAAGAGTTAGGGAGCTTGTGGGGGAGAAAAATAAAGAAAACCTGCCCCATGGGCAGGAGAGGTCATGGCTGGGGATTTTGCCCTAGTCAAAGTTCAGCTGTGCTCCCTTTCTGCCTCGCACAAAGACCTGCACCCCTCTGAACTTTGCTTTCCTAAACTATAAGATGAAAGAACAATGGTCACTTCCTCGGGATCTGTGAGAGGACTCAGCCATCAGGTATGTGAAACACTTAACAGGTAGTAACCGCTCCATCTGCAGGAGCCTAAAAGCCAAACTGCAGCCCCAGTGAGGAAGGATCTAGCTCCTGCCCGCAGGCCTGACTCTGAAACACTGAGAAAATTCCGCTTAAGTGGGACCTTACATTTGGTGGAGGGGTGGGCGGGACACTCTCTGGAGAACACTCACTCCTGGGAGTTCTATTCCCCCTTCCTAGCCTCAGTTTCTCCATTTGAGCCTGTCCAGCTCTGCTTACAGAGATTACTTCCGAGTAGCGGGGTGGGAGAGGACAGTTATTTTGTTGTTGGTTTTGTTCCCCACATCTATACGCAAGATCCCTCAATCTGTAACTTCTCACACATGCCTGAATGGAATCATTTTGAGTGCACTGTTTTGATTTGGTTTTTTTTTTTTAATTTTCCTTTTCTGCAAAAACCTTCTTTTTCTCCATGTTGAAGTTGAGAATGAGCTCCTAAGTATCTTTCTGTAAAGAATGAAAATCTTATACAGCAATGATTGATTTTCCTTTTTTGTGTGTGTGTGAGACAGAGTCTCACTTTGTTGTCCCTGGTAGAGTGCCATGGCATCATAGCTCACAGCAACTTCAGATTCTTGGACTCAAGTGATTCTCCTGCCTCAGCCTCCCAACTAGCTGGGACCACAGGTGCCCGCTGCAATGCCTGGCTATTTTTAGAGATAAGGGTCTTGCTCTAGTTCAGGCTGTTCTTGAACTTGTGAGCTTAGGAGATCGGCCCACCTTGGCCTCCCAGAGTTCTGGGATCACGGGTGTGAGCCAGCGCACTGCACCTTACACCAGTGATTTTCAACCGGTGTGATGTGAAAGGATCTTAGATGTGCCATGGACATTTTTAATGATCATTAATTAAATTATTTTCTTTTTTTTTTTCTGGAGACAGAGCCTCAAGCTGTCACCCTGGGTAGGATGCCATGGCATCACAGCTGACAGCAACCTCAAACTCCTGGGCTTAAGCGATTCTCTTGCCTCAGCCTCCCAAGTAGCTGGGACTACAGGCGCCCGCCACAACGCCCGGCTATTTTTTGGTTGTAGTTGTCATTGCTGTTTGGCAGGCCCGGGCTGGATTCGAACCCGCCAGCTCTGGTGTATGTGGCTGGCACCTTAGCCACCTGAACTACAGGCACTGAGGCTAATTAAATTATTTTCAGAAGAAGTTCTAAGCACAGCATATTCTTTTCTTTACTCTTTTTTTAAAATCAATATAATTTAAGTGTGTCACAAAAATTTAACTATAAGTTCAAGTATGCCATGAGATAAAAAAGGTTGAAAAACACTGCTCTACAGACTATCTGCCCTCAGAAAGGAAGGTCTTACCTGCCATTTCTTTTACCCATCAGGATCATGTGTGCGCTTGTATGCAAGTGTTCACAGCAGCACTATTCACAACACCGAAAGGTGAAAACAACTGAAATATCTACCACTCAGTGAATGATTAAGTAACATGTAATTAAGTAAAATGTGGTCTATCCATACAATGGAATAGTATTTGGTCATTTAAAAAATGGAGTACTGGTGCCTGCTACAACGTGTGTGACCCAGGAAAACATTCGTCTAATTGGAAAGAAGTCAGACACAAAAGGTCATATGCTGTATGACGCCATTTAGATGAAATTTCCAGCACTCTGGGAGGCCAAGGCAGGGGTGGGAGGGGATGGCCTGAGCTCATGAGTTCGAGACCAGCCTGAGCTAGAGCAAGACCCCCAACCCACAGAAACAGAAAGCAGGCTGGCAGCTGCCCGGGGCTGGAGGGGGGAGCAGGAGGGAAGCTGTTCACTGGGTACGTAGTCTCCCCTAGGGTGATGAAAATGTTTTGGAACTGGAGAGAGGTGACTGTTGTCAACATCGTGAATGGACAAAATGTCACGGAATTGTTCACTTGAAAATGGTCAATTGAATTAATGATTCATTAAAATGGTTACTTTTATGTTATGTGAATTTTACCTCGATTTGAAAACACATAAAGCCTACACACATATTTCACCTCCTTTTAAAAACAAACGCTGAATACTACATACACCATCATTTCCTTTTAACTTTTTGATTAAAAATAAATTCTATAGGAAAAAAAATACTTGCATAACGAACAATAATTCAAAGCAAACAAACAAAAGAAAAGAAGTCACCTGGGAGAACTGTGAATCGTTCTTTGTAAAGGCTGCATAATACCCTATGGTGTGGATGGGTAGTCCAGAATGGAATCCCTCATTCTTCTGAAATGGTGAAAGATGAGCTTTCATTTTGGCTCTTTTCTTTCCTCGTTTCTCTTCTTTCCTCTCTCTCTTCTTCCCTCTTTCCCTGCTTGCCTGCCTGCCTGTCTGCCTTCCTTTCTTTTTGAAACAGAGTCTCACTTTGTATTGCTGGGTAGAGTGCTCTGGCATCACAGCTCACAGCAACCTCAAACTCCTAGGCTCAAGTAATCCTCTTGCCTTAGCCTCCCAAGTACCTGGGACTACAGGCACCTGCCACAACAACCAACTAATTTTTCTATTTTTAGTAGAGACAGGGTCTCACTCTTGCTCAGGCGGGTGTTGAACTGCTGAGCTTAAGTGATCCCCCCACCTCAGTCTCCCAGAGTGCTAGGATTACAGGCGTGAGCCACCGCACCCAGCTTCTTTGGGCTCTTTTTCCCCTTCCTAAACACATGAGGCACTAGACACTTTACACACAAGATTTTATTCAGCCCTTGCCCCAGCCCTATGTTTCCCTCGTATTTCAGATGAGAAAACTGAGGCTTGAAGAGGAAAAAGCCAGAAGGTGTCTGAGACCAAACTGAAATCCAGGCCCATCTGATCCCCAAAGCCACACAGGCCTGTACTCACTTCTGCTGGGTACACAGCAGGGAAGGAGACCCACAAAGTCACCTGCCCTTGGGGAGCTGCCATTCTAGTGGGAGAGACAGACACCTGTTCCCAGAGGTCAGGATCATGAGGGAGAAATAAAGGACAGAAGTGGGGCGCCTGGAGGAGGCCTGGCTGGGAAGGCGCTATTTGTACAAACAGCTGGAGGTGAGTGGGAGAGCACTGTGGCTGTCATCCATTTGGTGCAACAGCCAGTTCGAAGAAAAGCTGGAGGCAGGAAGCTGCGAGTAGCTGTGTGTTGCAGGCGGAGAAGGGAAAGAGACCAGGTCTGGCCCCTAAGAGCTGAGGGGACTAAGCTTTATTCAGAGAGTAACAGGGAGCCATGGAAAAGCTTGGAGCCTGGTGAGTGGAGGTCAGATTTGGGTTTTGAAAAGCTTCCCCGGCTTCCCCAAGGAGAGCAGGGTGAAGGGGAACACGTCAGTAGCAGCTTAGCAGGAGCTGAGGAAGAGATGGAGAGAAGCCGTCTGACGCTAGACAGCTAGGGTGGGAGGAGGAATTGCCCCCCTCCCCACCTTCTAGGAGCCCCCGAGGGAAGTCCTCCTTGGAGGAAGCCAGTCCTTAACTGCCCCAGAGAAAGTGCCAAGAGGGGAAGCAGAGCTGTGCTGACTCATGGGCCTGGGCCCACCAACTTCCCTTCTGGGAGACTTAAGCTCCAATGATGGGGTGGAGAGCCCCATGGGGGCCAAGAGCAAATAAATAAAGCAATTACAAATGTGGTCAGTGGCAGAAAGTGGTTAACAGGGCGACCTGGCTCAGGGGAAGCAGTCACCAGGGAGGGCTTCCTAGAGGAGGTGATGTTTGCCAGAATCAGAATGAGAAGGAGTTTAACCAGGCTGAGCATCCCAGATAGAGGGATAGAGGTAAGCACTGTGACTGGAGGTAACCTAACAAGCTCAAGTTTCTGAAAAGAGAAAAGAACAGAAAGAGCCCACTGTGTGCTGAGCCCAGGGCAGACAGCGGCCGGGGAACACGCCACACCTGGGCCGGCGCAAAGTCAGCTCCTGGCAGGGTTGCTTCTGCTGCGTGGAGGCTTTGTTGGTGAGGTTCCCCACCCACAAACTTCTCTGAGCTTCACCATGAGCCCATAAAATAACAAGCATATTTAGCACAGAAATAAAGGAAGTCCCAGAAATTGTTATTCTCTCTGGAGAGACAAGGAAATCCGAGCTCAGAGAGCAGAGAGGTTATCAACTTTGCAAGGCATGCAAGAAATAAGAAGGGTGCAGAGAGCTCCCACACCCAGCACTGGCCCCTCGCAGGACCGACCAGCCAGGGGCCGACTGTGTCGCAGGTGGGGCAGATGGTGCCGGAGATGCAGAAAGGTGCTGGGCAGCAGGAGCTGGCTTGGTGCCCTGGAGGCAGGAGTGGAGGGGTGACAGAGAAGGGGAACAAGTAGACCCTGAGCCAGAGGAATGAGGAAGACAGAGAGAGGTCCAGGGATGAGGAGGACAGGAAGGGCGAGAGAGGAATGAAGAGAGGAGATGGGTCAGGGAGAGGCGGAGGAAAGAGAGAGACTAGCAGAAAGAGAGAAAAAGAGAGAGGAGAGGGAGACAGAGACAGTGAAAGAGAGAGACACCCAGAGCCGGGGGTCGGGGGGGCAGCCCAGAAGCCTTCAGAGCCTCAGCGCCTCCCAGTCTTGGATTCTGAGAATTTTGCAAAGGTCCCAAGGTCTGATTTTAAAATGCTGAGGCTCACTCGTTCACGAAGCACAAGTTGAGCACCTCCTGCATACTACACACTGACACTGTTCCAAGCACTAGGGCATCACGGTGTGACCAGATCCTAGGGCCCTTCTTGGACTGACGCTTGTGGGGACACTGCCCAGGGGTGTGTGACAAAAACCTTGGAGGGTGCAAACCCCATTCCCAGCATTGCCAGCCCAGGCTGCTGGGGCCCCACGACCCCAGAGGAGAGGGAGAAGCCCCAAAGCCACGGCAGGAGCCTTTTGTGGAGCAGCGAGCCTAAGGCCAGCATGGGGCAGGGGGAGGGGGGTGCTGAGATGGGGACCTGATCATGCCGGTCCTCAAAGACCTCTCAGGGCCACTGAGTGAGGTGGGAGCCTGAGTGGTGGAAACTCTGAGCAGGAGAGGGCTAGGGTCTGCTGTGCTTCTGGCAGGATCCTCTGGGTACTTCAGGAGGTGGGTGGAAGCTGTAGAACCAGGCGGGAGGTGGGTGATGGGAGTGGACCAGGCAGAGTCCTGGGGACAGGGGTGTGGCTAGGATGGTTGCCCAAAGTTCTGGAGACTTCAGGTGGGACAGGCCATGTTTCTAAGACTCTCTTTCTCAAGCCTTCCACAACGCCCCCTCTCTGATGCCGTGAGCACCACCCACCCACCCAGCCTCTCTATGACAAGCTCCAGAGAATTCCAATGGCCCCTGAAATAAGATTCCCGAAATCTGGGTGCTTCCTTCCACAGCAAGGCTTGCAGAGGGAAAGGAAAAGAGGAGGGAAGGAGAGGGAGGGGAGGGGAGGGGAGGAGGAAAATGCACCTTCCCTTGCAGATACATCCAGAAACTCTCACTCCCCAGTGAGAAGGGGGCCTGAAGTCCTGCTGCCGCTTTAGGAAATGTTAGAAGTCATTCATCTCCACCAGAAATGAGAAGAAAAAACAGTAATAACAGCAATCAGCGCTCCTGTGTGCCGACAGCAAGCCAAGGGCTTCCCAGATATTATTTCTGTTTTTATGAACAGTCGTCGTATATTTGGATTAAAAAATTAAGAGGCTCGTTGTAAAATTTCTAAAAATGAGAAAGGAAAAAGAGGAGGAGAAGGAGGAGGAATTCTAACATCATGGAAATATTAGCTCACTCGGCTCCCATCACGCTGGCCTTCTCACTGTCCCCAAACACACCACGCCTGCCTCAGGGCCTTTGCACTTGTTCCTTCTTTGTGGAATGTTCTTACGTGAGAGCCAGCCACCCGGCTCCCTCCCTGCTCACAGAGTGGCCTTCCTGACCAAGCAGCAGCCCCCTTATCACACCTGCGGCTTTTCTTCCCAAAGCAATGTTGGCGCTCCATCAGAACTGTCAACCTACCAGGTCTGACAGTTAAGATCTCCAACTCATCCTAGAAAACGTGCGACCTGCCTCATTGCTGAATATCACTACCATCGCCAGATGGCCACGTCAGTGCACACACACATATTTATTTGCTCTGTCAGCTGAAAAAATCTAAAAGCAATGACCTCTCAGTAGCACGGAGCACAGATCTTGGTCTCTAACACCATCCTCCAATAAAAGGAACCAAGATTCCTTGGCAAAATGGCTGATTCTAGGACTTGGGCCGGAATCATACAAGATGAATCTGGAGCGACTCATAGTGCCAGGAAGTAAGGAAGTGCTCAAAGAAACTACATGAATGGGGGTCTGTCAAAGGGGTGCAGGCACCAACTGAAAGCGTTTCCAAAGGCCAAAGTGGGAACAATTTGAGCGACAACATAATGCTGAATTATAACCCAAAGTATAAATATCCATGAGTCCATACTGATATGAATAAAAGATTGAAAAGACAAATAAATAGGGAAGAATGGAGGAATCTGTCATGCAGAGGAAGTCCAAACCATCTACGTAGGTACCACACTCTGAAGGAGGGCAGCATCGGTCCTCGTCCTTGGCTGTTGGTGCACACAGTGGCTGCCTGCCAAAGAGGACAATATGGAAAGAGAGAGAAAGAGTATTTTAGAGGAGAAACCTGACAAACACTACCTGGGCCAGGTGATCAAGGTCAACAGCAGTAGGTACCCTTGACATGCTGTGATAAAAATCGCCTTTTACCTCTGAGATCTTTCTCCCCCAGACCCACTCTAATCATGAACAAACCCCAGACAAATCAGGGGCAGTCTACAAAACACCTGGCCAGTACTTCTCAAACTGTCAAGGTCATTGCAAACAAGGGAAGTCTGAGAAACTGTCACGGACAAGAGGAACCTAAAGGGACATGACACTTCAGTGTTGTGTAATGTGATATCCTGGATGGGATCTTGGAACAGAGGAAGGACATTAGGTGAAAACTAAAGAAATCTGAGTAAACTCTGGACTTTCGCTCATGCCTGTAACAATGTACCCACATTGGGGCATACATTAGCAATGGAAGCTGTTACTATTGGGCGTGAGGTGCTACTTTTTCAATTTCCCCACATTTAAAACTGCTTTGAGCCTTGGCACCTGTGGCTCAAGCAGCTAAGGCGCCAGCCACATACACCTGAGCTGGCAGGTTCGAATCTAGCCTGGGCCTGCCAAACAACAATGATGGCTGCAACCAAAAAACAGCTGTGATGGGCACCTGTAGTCCCAGCTACTTAGGAGATGGAGGCAGGAGAATCGCTTGAACCCAGGAGTTGGAGGTTGCTATGAGCTGTGATGTCACAGCACTCTACCCAGAGCAACAGCTTGAGGCTATGTCTCAAAAAATAAATAAGTAAAATAAAGTAAAAAATAAATAAAACTGCTTTGAAAAAGAATGTGTATTCTTAACAACTGAATTCTTCTTTTGATATGCTTTTACCCACACACTCACAGTTCATAGAATGACTTTTTCCCACCTGGCTGGTGCATCTGGCACATAGGACCCTCTGTCATTCCACCAGGTGGTCTCTGGTCCCACTCTCAGGTTTCCAGATCACAGTGGTTTCATCTCTGAGTTGAGGGGACACAGCCCTTGGCGAAACCCATTCTGTGGGGGGAATTGTGCCTTGAGCCAAAAGGCCCATTCTCCTGACCAGTGGGGTGGTCATTTGTCCCATAGAAGTCTGTTGTTTAGGGTGGCGCCTGTGGTTCAAAGGAGTAGGGCGCCGGCCCTATATACTGGAGGTGGCGGGTTCAAGCCCAGCCCTGGCCAAAAACTGAAAAAAAAAAGAAGTCTGTTGTTTACCTCATCCAGCAGTTGCCATTGTGGGGTTAAACCGGGAATTGAAGTCATTCCTCAGGAATCATTTACTCAGTCTGAGTTAAATTTCTTTCTTCCCTCCATTTTTGCCAAGTCTGTTACCTCAAACAGCATCCCTATGCCCCTGTTTTGAGGTCCAGAACCTTGCCTGAGAAATGATCCGAAGGCTCTGCTCAGGTCGGCCTCTACAACCAAGAATTACCTTGATTAATATGCCAATAGTGCCTCTGATGAGAAACTGTGTAGTAAAGTAAGGGGCAGACCCCAACCCCTGTGCCCTTACCCTGTGTCTCTGTCCTGGCCCCAAGGACAGCTGACACTGTCTGGGAGGAAATAACAAAGGGTGAACCCATGGCAAGACACCCATTTCTCAGAAAGTCTGGGTTAGCAGTCAGGGGACCTGGGTGCAAGTCTGTCTCTGACTCATGGTGTCACCTTTGGCCACTCACTTCCCCTCCGTCTGGACCTCAGGTTCCTCATCTGGGAGTCAAGGGGTTGGAACAGCTGATCTTATAAGCCTTCCCCACTTGACCCTGCACTGTTGAAATCAGGACTGGTGATATCACGCCCCCTCCCCAGGCCACCTTGTTCTTCCAAAAGGCACTGGAGTCCAGAAGCACCGTGGCTTCATTCACAGCTAACAAACTCACATTTGTATATAACACACTAAACTTACATTTAACAAATTGCGTTCCACAAACTGAGACGACTGTATATTTCTTTATAAAAAGAAAGCTGCAGTGGACGTGTATGCAGGTGCTTTTCTCTAAGTGTCCTGATCCAAAGTGCCCAAGTTCAGGGCTGGAAGTGAATCACAATGAGTTTGCACTTTGTGTATTGTAGTCACTCATAACCTTGGCTTTTTGTTTATCATAATTACCCTTGGAATGAATTTCAAATTCCCCACCCCTGCCTTCATAGCCCTGCAGGATCCACTCCCTTCCCCTTTCTCAGACCTGCTCCCTTCTACTCCCTCTGTTCTAGCCACAGTGGCTGCCCGACTATTCTTCGAACCCAACTAACTTGTTCCTACCCCAGGACCTCTGCCGTTGCTGTCTTCCACCGTCAATTCTCCTCTCTTAAGTCCCAACTGGTTTTCCGAGAGGCTGCCCCTCGCTGGTCACTCTCCATCACACCTCCCCACTTTATTTCCTACTCGGCCTTTGCCATATCTGAAATGATGCTGTTTACTTATCCAATATCAAACTGTCGGGTCCATGACGGCAAACATTGCGTCTGCTTTGTTCCATGATGTGACTCAACGCTGCCCGGGCCTGGCATAGTAGGGTCCCAATAAATACTGGTTAAATGAGTAAGTGAATGAATGAATGAAACTGAAATCATAGAAATCCTCAGCAGGGCCCTAGTCTGCAGCTAGACAGCTGGCATTTATTGAGCACCTACTGCATACCAGCCACATGTTGTTACTTCACCTCTGGGGCAGGTGGTTTTATGGTCTCCATTTTGCACATGAGAAGACCATGGCTTCCGGCCCTCAGAACCCCAAAGGGTAGAGCTGGCCTTAAATCCAGTCTGGGGACCCTGGTGTTTGGGCTCCTTGCACCCCACCAAGTCCCCTGGTGAGAGAGACACTGGGAAGGAAGCTAAGTCCTTCACCTCATACATATACAACCTTTGTCTAAGGCAGAACTTTCTAGATACGCCATGTCCCACCACCTGGTGGAGATCCTGGGGCCAACATGGGAGCTGAGTATGCAGAAGACGTAGCCTTGTGCCAGTCAGTGCCAGTAACCAGATTGGGGAGCAAAGAGTTAGGACTAGCCCAGTGGTGGGTGATGCAGGCCACATACCCCAAGTGGACCCCTGAAGCTCACCAGGGTGTAGAGAAGCCCAGCACACTGGACCCTCTCCTTAACTCTCCAGGGCTGGTCCCTGGGCCCCAGGCAGAGGACTGGTCAGGGAAGTTAAACCAGGCTCCCCAGGCTTCACTCTATGCCCCCCATTTCCCAGATCTGAACACTGAGGCCCAGAATGATGTAGTATCTCAACAAGGCTGAGAAGCAGCAGGGTGGGATTTGAATGAGGAAGGTACTCACTTGTGCAGTCATTCATATATACACACGCATGCACACATCGGCGCATATGTGGGTGGATGTGGGCAGCCTGACTCAGGGCAGACTCAGTTTCTCCAACTACTCAGTGGTTCCAGAGATTGGTGTCTGCTGGGGACAAAGGTGTGGGCCCCTGCATTCCCCCAGCCCCATCCTGGACAGAGCAGCCTATATGAGCCAGGCAGGAGGAGGGAACAGAGGGCAGGGGCAGGCACAGGGACCCTCTGGGAGCCTTCCTGCTGGGGTAGAGCTAACCCCAGGGCCCCAGCCTAGCCCTCACTCCATACCATGCTCTCAGCCTGATGTGAGCCAATGAGGACACAGCCATGGTGGGCACAGCATTGGGGACACAGCTGTCTACACATGTACAAAGGTAAAATCATCCCACAAGCCTCCCCAAGCTGCCCAGCCCCAGGGCTAGGTAATGTTGGGGCACAGAGCTGGCTCCATGCTTAGCCTCTGTTCCCAAGAAGCCCCAAGGGGCCAGGGAGGTGGGCAGGTAAGCCAACAACCAAAAACCAGCCTGCTAAGTCATGAGTACAAATTCCTCCTCCTCAAACACTTGTTAGCTGTGCATCCTCAGACAAGTCTTTTAACTTCTCTGGGCCTCCATGTCCTTCCCAGGAGATAACTATGCTTTCCACTTAGGGTTGAGTAAGACCCAAGCACTGTACCTGACACATGAGTGGTGCTGCTGATACAAAGGGAGGCTTCCCATAGTCAAGGTCTACTCTGAGGATAGTTAGAAGGGAAGACAGGAGAGAGGACAGATTCCCCTTGGGGCTGGAAAAGACCCAGTCCACCTCCTACCTCCAGAGGAAGCACCTGCCCAGCCAGGCCTGAACCAGTGGGTGAGAGTTGGATGCAGAGGAGTGGGAGAGGGTGCTCCAGGTAAAGTACAGCCTGGGCAAATAACAGCATGTCTCACGAGCCCAGCCCTCACCGTTCGGATCTCAGCCAAAGGGCCACCTCCTCAGAGGGGCTCTACTTGCTTGCTGAAATTTAAGGAACTCCCCCCCACCCCCTGGAGTCCATCGAAGCACTAGACGTCTTTTCTTCCTTGAACTTACAGCAATCTTTCCCATTTGTTTATTCTTTGTTTCCCCTGACAAGTTCCCTCAGGACGGGAACAACATTGCTCTGTCCCCAGAGTCTAGCGCAGTGCCTGGCACACAGGAGAGGCTGGCTTAGTAACACATTGGGCAGGATTTGAGCCCCTTCCTCCACCTCGCTGGGCCTCAGTTTTCTTATCTGTAAAAGCACCCACCTCCCAGAGCTGTTGCAAGAATTCAGTGAACTGCTATTCGTCATGCCCTCGGAAATGTGGTAAGCATTAAATAAGTTAATATTCGTAAAGCCTCAAAACAGTTTCCTGTCTCATGAACACATAGGTGCTCTGCAAAAGTGTGTAAATAAAAAATACAATGAATGAATGAAGAGAATTACAGATGCATTGATTTAGAAAGTCATAATATTAAAGATCACCAAGTTGCATAATTTGTAATGCTCTGGTTGACGTTCACACTGCATTTTCTATGTTATTGTTCCCTGACATTTTATTTTGACAAATTTTAAACCCGTAGAAAGTCAAAAGAATGTTGTTAACTTTCCACCCTGTGTGCTTTCTCTCTAGCTAGATAAAATGAGAAAGATGGCCATTTACACTTTTTTTTTTTTTTGGCTTCTTTTTTTCTGGTCCATGAGGAAGCAAGTTGAAGACAGGTAGGTAATTTACCCCTAAACTCTTTAGCTGCTGTGATTAAAAAAAAAAACAAAACTCTGATTCAATGGATATATGGATTCTTTGTAACCAATTGTAACAAGTTCCATGATGTTATGAATTTGTAATTCTATACATCGACTAATCCCAGAATCCTTGAACCTGGTTCTAGAAACTGTCCTCTGGGATTCCCAGAGCTCTGCCCTATTCCAGGGCCCACAAGCCTGTGGCTCTCTGAGCCCAGGCCTGGTGAGTCCATGGCTTAGTGCCCTTGAGCCCTGAGTCCTTCTTCCCAGAAGTCAATGCCCGGAACAGAGAAAGGGGAAAACCCAGCCGGTCCCAGGTCCCAGTACAATGCCAAGCCTTATGCAGGCCAAGTGGCACAGGGGCCTGGGTCACAGGCCCGCGGGTGAGCCCCTGGCCAGGCTGCTCCCCAGGGTGCCCAGGCCCATCTCAGGCCAGCTGGGTGAGGGGCAGATGGGCGGCCCCCACCCGCGCCCTTCTCGTGGAGCAATCGTCTGAGTCACCCCCACCTCATGACTCGCCTGCCTGCCACCACTGAGGCCTGTAATTACGGCCGCCTCCTCCTCCAAGGTAGGTCTTATCAACCCATCAGGGCCAGCCAAGAAGGGGGACGCCCCACAGGTACCCCACAGATGTACCTGGTCCTGGGGCACAATGGCACACGATGCAGGCGTGCCTGCACCATAGGTGGCAGCTCGCCCCAAGCCCAGAGGCTGGCTGGAGGCTCCAGAACTCCCACTGTTCATTCCCTAAAACCCTGCTTCAAGTTCCACCGTCCAAGCCCTTTTCCTGTTAAAGTGTAAACTGGTCACAAGACATTTCAGAGTAAATTCTCCATGGCCTAGTGATGGGACCAGCTCTGGGTTAGGCACCCCTGGGGCTCAGGAAAGACTCAGAGAAGCACTGCCCTAGTTGTGGCCATTGGTCAGACCTTGCAGTGCAAGCTGGGGAAAGGAAGAAAGAAAGGATGCTAGCAGAGGGACAGTCAGAGGGCGCAGGTGCTGGAAGGGAGGTGGAGGTGGCAGGCAGCGAACCTACCCTCACCTCCTAACCTCCTCCCTCCCCTGGTCAACTGCCTTCTGACCCTGGAGGAAGAAACTCCAGTTCCCATTTTATAGATGAGGAAACTGAGGTTCACACAAGCTTCAGACCAACTCCCATCCTCCAGGGTACTGCAGCCGGGGTGTACTGATGCTGGGGGAGTGGGTGGGGCTGTTCTCAGGGAACGGGGATCCCTCCACCCCAGCAAAGTGGGGATACCAGCAAAGGGAAGCACTGCTAATGGTTAAGGGCAGCCCAACCACACTCAGACTTCCTGGGTTCAGATCTCAAGCTTAACCCCTCTGTGACTCAGTTTCCCCAAGTGTCAACTGGAAATAGTAGATCGCAATGCCAACCTCAATGAGTTGTTGTGAGGATTCAGTCCAGTGCCTAATGAGATGAAGGCACTTAGTAGGTGCTTTCCTTCTTCCTCTGGTTGGATCCCTCTTCCCCTGGGTTGATGGGAGGTGGGGAGAACCAGATGTGTCTCAGCTCGGGGAGTCTGACTGTGCACCCTCATCCCCTCCCTCACCCACACAAGCCTCTGGGAAACTGCAGCTGGCCTCCAGCCTCCCCCGTCACTGGGATTGGGGCCCTAGGGGTAGCACCCCCAACCTCACACTTCCAAAGACACAGGCAGACACCTCTCAAGGCCTGCAGTGGGGCTGGTTGCTTTGCAATTATTAATAATTTCCTCCCTCCGTCCCTCCCGCAGACCTGCTCAACCAGTCTCCCCACCAGCACAGAGCAGGCCTGACATTTGAACCGACTATTATTCTCTCTCCCTTCAGGAGAAGCAGGAGAAGCGAAGAGGGAACGTGGGCCTGGCCTGTGTCTTGGCACGGGGTGGGGAGAAGCACAAGCTGCCTAGAGGGCCCCCTTTAAACCTGAGTGCAGAGTCCAAGCTCCCCCAGCAATGGGCTCCGTGCTCCTTTTCCAAAGACCAGGTGAAGAAAGAGAAAGAAAGAGAGAGAGAGAGTGAGAGAGAGAGAGAGCCCCTGGCAAGACAGGGCACAAATCCTCTTGAACAGAGGCAGGAGTGTGGGGTGATTATGAGTCAACCCCAGGGTCTGGATTCATGTCCTGGCTCTGCCCTTTACTGTCTGTGTGGCCTTAGATAAGTCACTTTACCTCTCTGAACCTCTATTTTTTCACCTGCAAAATGGAGTAATGAATTCCCACATTGCAGAGTCAGTGGGATTTAAGAAGCCCAAAGCCCAGTACCCACTAGGGGCACATGAGGAGCAGTTCTCTGGGGGCCGGAAGCTGCTCATGCCTATTCCTGGGAACCCAGAAGGGCTGGGCCAAAGTGCCAACAGGAACTGCATAGGAGACAGAGCCCCCAGGCCTTAAGGGGCCAAAGCCTAGATTGCAGGTCCCAGCCACACCCAGACCCCATCTGTGAGGACAGGCCAGGGAGCAGTGTGCCTTGGCTGTTGTGAGCCACACTGGTTCACCCCAGGGGCACATTGCTCCCTAGCCCCATGATTACTGCCAGTGGCTCTCCTACCACAGTCAGGGAGTCCTACAGCACCCACTACACCCAGCCAGACCGGGAAACGCCCACCACTGGCCCAGGTACCCATGTCAGCAGGAGAAGCAGAGTAGCTCAGGCCAGCAAGGAACCACCGAGGGCCTCTGAGCAGAGGTAAGACCAATCTGAGCTGGGACGTTCTCACTTTGGGGAACTCACCAACTATCCCTTTTGTCCTTGTGTAATATTACAACAGCCAAGAGCTCAAGCTGCCTGGATTGAAATCCAAGCTTCAATATTTGTAGTTATGCTACTGTGAGCAAGTTACCAGGCTTTTCTATACTTCTATTTATCCATTTGTAAAATGGGGGTCATAAGAGCTTAGAATTGTCAGGAGTTGAAATGCAGCTATGACTTGAAAAACACTTAGTACAGTGCCTGGCACATAATAGATACTCAGTAAATGGATGCTAGTAGTTGTTTCTGCATCCACCAGGGAGTTTTGCTCTTCATGCTGTTCCCTCTCTCCAGCAGGCCTATCTCCATATGAACTCCTATGCATCCCTCAAAGCCCTGTGCAATAGATCCTCCTCTGAGGAGCCATCATCAACCCCTTATTTAAACACACACCCACCCCCCCACACACACACACACACACGATGCCCCTCTCTTCTGGGTTTCCTGGCACTGCTAATTAGCACCTCCTCCCGCAGCCTGGCCATGCTACAGGTAGATGAGCTGATATCTGTGAATTTACCTCCTGGTCACCAATGCCCAGTGAGGAGGGATGTAGGTGGAAACCTTCCATTCTTTCTGTCTCTCTCTCTGACACAATGTCAACCAAAAACAGAACACAAAAATCCCCACGATGTAGAAAGGGCCTCTAGTCTCCAGCCACATTTTGAAAATTTTCTCAGGCCACCGCCACAGTAAAGGACAATGCAGACTCCAAAATATAGAATTCAGGGTTGCATGATTATAGATTTAAAAAAAAAAAAAAAACAAGAGGGAGGAATATCATGTGGCAAGTCAAGAAGAGTGAAGCAGCTCTGTGTGCTGATCCGAAACAGTCTCCAAGATAAGTTGTCATGTAAATTTTTGTACAAAATGAGAGGCAGAACAGAGTATGAAATATATGGGTACCATTTGTGTGGAAGGGCAGTGGGAGGTGAGAACAATATGCGGATTTGCTTACATGCACGTGAATTAGCTCTGGGGAAAAAAGTATCTGGTTAACCAACAGTGGCTGCCTCTAGGGAGGGAAGTCAGGGGCTGGATGCAGGGGAGTGTGGAGATTTGCTTTTCACTCCTTATTCTTTTCTACTTTTAGATTTTGTAGCATTTGCTCACAGCAGCTATTTAAAAAATAAGAACATAAATAAAATGTTTAGGGCCGTGGAAGTTATATACTACAGCATCAGGCCCCACCCAGTGTAGGAACACCCCGTAGCACCTCTGACAGACTGCTTTGAATGTTTCCAGTGATGGAGAGCTCAGTACTTTACTTGCCAGCTAATCCATCCCGGGCAGCTCGGAAGGGTGGGTTTGGGCTCAGGGAGAGGAGGCAGAACGTGTCTCTGGAACTACGCACAGGTGCCTCTCTCTCTCTGGCCCCCGACAGTGGGCTGAGATGTGAGTTCCTGTCTAGGAACCCACTCAGAGGGCCTGCCTGTCCCAGGGCTCAGGCAGGAGGTGGGCAGGGTGACAGGGTGTGCTCTGCTGTGAATCAGGCCCCACAGGTGCCCAGAGCATAGCCAGCTTCCCGGGACACAGGCCTGTGACTCAGGGCCACACAGCAGGGCCAACCCAGGTGGCAGCTGGCAGGCCACCAGCACTCCCCCACCCTTCCCAGCCTTGAACCCCAGCAGGGCCTCTGGTGCAGGCACAAACCACTTCACTCACTTCTGTTCCCCCTTGACAGAGGACGGAATGAGATGAAGGCCCTGGCACCAGACAGCCTGGGCTCAAGCCCTGTCTCTGCCATTTACTGGCTGAGTGAGTCACTAAGTTTGAGCCTCAGTTTCTCCATCCGTACAAGGGGTTAGCCATACTGCCCAGTCTTCCTCATAGGGTTGTTACCAACATATGCTGAGTTGATTCAAGTCAAGGGCCTGGCACAGAGTCTGTCCTCAGCAAATGTCAGCCACTGTTATTGTGGGTTCCCAGTGAGATGAGGGGATCACTGACATCAGAAACTCAAAAAGAAGAAAGCTTGGGTGCCTTAGCTCACCCTGCACTGCAGGCCCAAAGGAATAGGCCTCAGGGGCACCTGGTTTTGGAAAGATCCACCATGAACCTCTGAAGGGGTCTAGGAACCAGTTTGTCAGCTCCACATGGGCAGTAGCTTTCTCCATCTCATTAGTGTGTACCCAGTACCTATAAAGCTGACACACAGCCAGGGTGGGCTCCACAAGCACACAACCAACATCTTTGCACAGGGCAAGAAGCTCAGAGGACCCACACTTGATTTAATGCTGTTGCCATCTTGAAATTCTTAATTTTGAACAAGGAGCCTGGCATTTAGCTTTGTGCAGGGCTGTGAACATTCTGTAGCCAGTCCTGTATGGAGCTGACACCCAGTATGTCAGTATGTATTTTTGAATGAATGAGCGATTAAGTGAATGCTGCCCTGTGGTGTCATCTCTCTCATTTTACCCTGAGGGTCATGGATTCCAAGTCCTCCTTTACAAGTGGGAAACTAAGCCTCATGAGATGAACAGCCAGCCTCACCCAGAATCTTCTAACAGGAACTCAAAACTCAGGCCTGCCAGGCCCCAGAGCCCTCAGTCCCGGGGCCTCCTCTGGCAGAGCAGGGGCAGCTTGTCTGTGCTGGGGAAGCCACAGCCTGGTGGATATCGGGCAGCAGGGCCCAACAGTGAGCTCCATCCTCCCAATTGGAGCTGCTCTGCTTCCCTTTTCTTAGCCGGGGAAACTGAGGCCCAGATCAGGGTAGGAGCTGGCCTGGCTTGGTGAGGGTGCCTGCCCAAGAGGCGGCCTGGCTGGTTGCCTGGACAGGGGGCGGGGGCCTCTGTGAATCGCTTCTCAGTCCCTGCCGACCACAAGCGGGTTGGGTGAAAGGCGGCTGCTCCCCGCCCGCTTCCCCGCCAACGTGGGCTCAAACAATGGGCCTTTGTGCCCGGCGTGGGCGTGTTGTCAAGGTGCGCAGCCCTGGCCCTGAGCCTTGGCCTCGACATCCTCGAGGGCAGGGGGCCAGGCCAGGGGGTCCGCGGGGGCCGGGCAATCCAGCAGAAGAGGGAGCCAGGCCTCCCTGAAACTCCCATATTGAGGCCAAAGCACAGAGAAGGTGCAGCAGGCACCTAGAGTCACATAGCACAGGAGTGTCAGAAGCAACTCAAGAATCTGGGACACCTGTTTCCCTGTCACTGTGGCCACCCTAAAGTAAAGGGTTTGGGTATCTCTGCAGGTGACACTTGTCCTCAGAATGTCAGCAGAGCCAGAATCCCCCGCTTCTCTCTTCTTATGTCCCCCTGCCATGTCCCCTTCCTCAGGTGCTCAGCCCGAAGCCCCTCATCTCTGGGTGGACCTCTAGATTGCATCAGCCTCAACATTGCTAGGGAAATGTCTCCCCCTCCAAAATCCTTCCTGACCAGCCCAAGAGCTCTGCCCTCAGTAAGATCACATGGCCCTTGGGAAGCCACCTGGTCAGGTAGGCCTCATGTTACAGCAGAAAACTGCGGCTCCGAGAATAGGTGGGGCTCACCCAAGTTCACAGAGTCTTGTGCACTTGGACTTCAAAGATTTCTGATGAACCCCAGCCCTGCCATGTGTGGGAGATGTGAGCAAGTGACCAATTCCTGCTTTACTGCTATCCTCCTTCTGGTGGGAAAGACAAAGAAGTTACCATCAGCAGTGATAATAAGGAGTAACTATCAATTATTGAGCATCTAACAAGTGCTTTAGGTATGGATTCTCCTTTCAATGTCACAGACCACTGGCAGGCAGGTACTATCCTTATCCCTATTTTACAGATGAGGAGACTGAGGCTCTAGTGAGGCAACTCACCCAAGGTTGACCACTTCATAAATGGTTTCAAACTCTGTCCAAGTCCACTGAATATCTCTGCTCTCTTAACCCTCATGATCCCTTTGCCAGGTGGGGTTAACATCCTCACATTACAGATGAGGAAACTGAGGCTCTAAGCAGCAATGTCACATACCCAAGGTCACACAGCCAGGAGGTAGAAGCAGGGATTTAAACCTGGGCTTCTGGTCCCCAGAGTCCCAATCTTGTTTCCTCTCTCTCTCCCACGACAACCAAGTTCCCCAAAGTCTCTCAAATCTGTCTATACCACCAGCCCCGATCCCCACCTCCCACCTGGACAGCCCTGGCTGCCTCCCCACTGTCCTGGCTGGCCTCACCCAACACATAACAGATGCTCAGGAAGAGCCAGAAAGATAGTCCCAGTGGGAAGAAGCAGAAGTCCACGTGCAGGAGTTTGCAGAAGAGCACTGTGGTCTGTCCCCACGACAGAGCCCACGGTGAGAACCCCTCTGGCAACACACTGGATCTCCAGAACGGAACAGCAAGTGGGAAAAAAGCAAGGCACAGAAGCAAATATACCAGTGCCACCATCTGCACAATCCCACCCGCTACCAAAGCAACATGCCACATCCCACCGGGACACCACATGTGCGCATGCGTGTGTGTAAAGACGTGATGCGGCCACTATGAAAACTGGCCATAGCTACGAAAACTAAACGTGTGCAAACCCCGCCCCCAGCACTTCCACTCCTGGATAGAGACGAAAAGAAATGGCTCCTTATGTCTACAGAAAGATATGTTCATGAATATTCATAGCACCGCTATTCAAAATAATAGAAATTGGGAAATACCCCATGTCTCTATTGACGTGGGTCTATTTATACAGGGAAATACTTCAGAGACATGAAAATAAAGACGAAACATGGAGAGATCTCACAGGAGAACGTTAAGAGAAAGCACTGGACAGAAAAGAACACAGATTGGATGGTTTTATTCATGTGAAGTTCAAGAATAAGCAAAACTAATCTAGGGTGATAGAAATCAGAATGGTAGTTACCTCTGAGGGAGCCCCTGGAGACTAGGAATGTTCTATGTCTTGAGCCGGTGGCGATCCCATGGCCATCAAACTGTACAGTTAAGATCTGTGTGTTTCACTGTTATTGATACCTCCATCAAACAAACAAGTGGAGGGGAAAGACTCCCATGCGAGTCACAAACACCAAATCCAGGGGTACAGTGACTTCTGAGGGAGATACAGTTGCACAGGGGACCATGGGCACAGGGAGACTTTTCCTTCTTAAGCTGAGTGATGGCTGCATAGTAGCTTATGTATTATCCTTGAAACTCCTTTGAATGTCTAAAATATTTGAAATACTGAAAACCAAACCAGACCCAAAAGCCATTTCCACAGCTTCTTCTGCTCTAAAACATACAATGGCTTCCTACTGCCTCCCAGCGAAGGCCCGCCCTTCCTGGCGTGCCATTCAAGGTCTCATCCTGGGCCTCAACCTGTCTTTCCAGCCTCTTCTCTCACCCCTCCCCGCCAGCCAGGCTGGTCTCCTCACTCTTCTCCTAACACACCTTAAACATTCCCATCTCCACGCCTTTCCTCCCACCTGGAATGCCCTCCCCATTCCTGTCTACTTGTTCTTTGCCAGGCACCATGCCGAGGACTGTAGGCTATTAACTCCTAAAATCAAGGGCTCGGCCGTGGGGAAATTGGGGCATTGCTCTCAACCACAAATAATCTCCATCATCACCCCCCAGAGCCACGCAAATACTCCAAGTATAAAAAGTGGTGCTGCTGTTTCCACAATTTCAAGACAAACCCACCTACACCCCAACCCTCCCCTGAGCTCTTGCAGTGGAGATTCCCCACCACTGGATTTGAGGTTCACTCATCCTTAGGGGTTGCGTCTTCATCATTCCCACTTTATATGAGTGAAACGAAGGTTCAGAGGGGGCCAGGAACTTGCTCAAGCCACTTCACGAGACTCATTCTCTCGAGAGCCTTTCCCTTCACCCAAAGCTTCCGATCATGACTGGCCCCCAAGCTTATTCCTGCCTTGGGGCCTTTGCACTTGCTGTCCCCTCTGCCTGGAATGCCCTTCATCCAGGTATTCCCATGCCAACTCTTCGTCATCAATCCTGTCTCTAAATTCAAGTCAGAGTAGTCTCTCCAGACCTCCACTTTCACCCTCAGCAGGAAGCAGCCTGCTCTTTCTTTATCACATAGCCATTTTTTATTCTCGTCGCAGAACTTAGTACTTCCTAAAATTGCTCTTCTATGTGACCTGCCGCATGTACACGCTGCCCTCAAATATAAACACTGCAAGGCAGGGCTCTGTCTGTCCTCACCGCTGTGTCCCGGGCCTGGTGTAATATGGGCTCAGTAAATGAGATGGAAGACACAGGTCACTGAAGGAGCCTGCCAGGGCCAGGCAAGAAGGATGACACAGAGAAAGGACTCTGTGACTTTCTGAAGCCCAGATCTTTGCTCTTAATCACTCAGTTCCATCCAGGTCCAAGGCTGCATTGGATCCAAAGAAACAGGAAAGAGAAGCCGCACCAGGCAGGAACATGCAGCCTTGTGGGCACCCACCACAACCCACCAAGCAGGTTCAAAGGTCCCCACATCCCATTACAAATAGAAATGTTTTGTTGTTCGCATTTTTGAGTTTGTATAACGGTATAGTTTTGCTAAATTTTAGTGTGCAGTTTTATCTTTGTATTTAGCTCCATTTTCCCAGGTTTTGAATATTCTCATAGATGCTATAAAGCTCCTATGGCAGGGCAGAGGGAAACAGAGAGAAACACTGAGAGACAGGAACAAAAGAGACCAAGACAGAAAGAGGGACCCTGAGACCGAATAGGGAGAAACAGGTGGACGTGGAGAGACGGAGGGGGCTAGAGACACAGGGAATGACACCAACGGAGACAGAAAGCAGAAACCAAAAGAGACAAAGCCCCACTCCCACGTCTCCTTACGTAATACACACCTCAATAACAATAATGTTCTCCAAGCACTGGCTGTGACACACTGGGCTACACACTTTTATGTGAATGGTCAGGTTTGATTCTCACAATGACCCTGCGAGGTGAGTACTCCTCTCATTCCCGTTTTAAAGACGGGAAGCAAAGCACGGAGAGATCACCTAAGTCACTCTCAGCCACATAGCCAGCGAGGGGCTTGACCTCAGGCCTGCCCCAGGCCCAAGGCTGACCCATTATCTCCAGTCTTAACAGGCTGGGTTTGTTTTAGAGCAGGTCTACTGGCAAATTCCCTGGGGACTTGTTAAACTCTAGGTCCTGATCAAAAAGGGATTGGCAGGATTGGGGTGGGGAGTACTAAATGAAACAAGACTCTGCATTTCTAAGAGGCTACCAGGTGGGGTCAATGCTGTGAAGCCCAGATCACACTCTGGACCACAAGGGTCTAGAGCAGTGGTGATTTTAAGCCTTTTTTTTTTTAAACTCATGGCACACTTGAACCTATAGTTAAACTTCCACAGCACACTTAAGTTATGTTGATCAAAAGAAAGAATAAAACAACACTGTGCTTTGGACTTCTTTCAGAGATAATTTCCAAAAAATTAATGATCTTTAAAAGTTTTGCAGCATGCCTAAGATTCTCTAGTGGCACACCAGTGTCCCACAGCACACAGGTTGAAAATTACTGTCTAGAGCAGTGGTTCTCAACCTTCCTAATGCCGTGGTCCTTTAATACAGTTCTTGTGGGTCATGACTCCCAGGTTGAGAACCTCTGGTCTAGAGGAATCTGTTACTCTGAGGATCCTATGGCCACAGCAGGACAAGGAGGGCCAAGGAACCTACAGCCACTCCACAGCCAAAGCCCTGGGAGCCATGCTCGCCCTTTGGGTTCAGTTTTCCCGTCTCAGCATTTCCTGTTGATCCTGGGAATTCCCCGTAAGCTGACTGCCCTGCACACAAAGACGGCTGCACAAAGATGTTCATTGTGGCGTTGTTTACAGCAAAGACAAACTGGAACCTCTTAAATGACCACCAATAGGGCACTGTTAAACTCACTAGAATCCATGTGGCCATTAAAAATGACGGCAGACGGCTGGGCGTGGTGGCTCATGCCTGTAATCCTAGCACTCTGGGAGGCTGAGGCGGGTGGATTGCCCTAAGCTCAGAGGTTCGAGACTGGCCTGAGCCAGAGTGAGACCCCCCATTTCAACAACAACAACAAAAAAAAAATACGGGGCTCGGCGCCTGTGGCTCAAGCGGCTAAGGCGCCAGCCACATACACCTAAGGTGGC
>NW_003852418.1:11667442-11670222 GCF_000181295.1 Otolemur garnettii | reverse complement strand
CCGCCAAACAACAATGACGGCTACAACCAAAAAATAGCCAGGCGTTGTGGCAGGCGCCTGTGGTCCCAGCTACTTGGGAGGCTCGCTTGAGCCCAGGAGTTGGAGGTTGCTGTGAGTGGTGATGCCACGGCACTCTACCCAGAGGGACAGCTTGAGGCTCTGTCTCAAAAAAAAAAAAAAATACGGGTGTTGTTGTGGGCACCTGTAGTCCCAGCTACTTGGGAGGCTGAGGCAAGAGAATCACTTCAGCCCAAGAGTTGGAGGTTGCTGTGAGGTATGATGTCACAGCACTGTACCAAGGGCCACAAAGTGAGACTCTGTCTCAATAAAAAAATAAGAAAGAGGGCAGCACCTGTGGCTCAAAGGAGTAGGGCGCTGGCCCCATATGCCGGAGGTGGCAGGTTCAAACCCAGCCCCAGCCAAAAACTACAAGAAAAAAAAATAAGAAGAAAGAGAGAGAGAGAGAGAGCAAGGAAGGAAAAGAAAAGAAAAGGAAATTTAAAAAATAAACTTCAAACTGAGACAATTGAAAGCAAAATTCAAAAAAAAATGTCAGCAGATGGCTCGATGTCTGTAGCTCAGTGGTTAGGGCGCCAGCCAAATGCACGAGGGCTGGTGGGTTTGAACCTGGCCAGGGCCTGCTAAACAACAATGACAATAATAACAAAAAAACAGCTGGGCATTGTGGCAGGCGCCTGTAGTCCCAGCTACTTGGGAGGCTGAGGCAAGAGAATCACATAAGCCCAAGAGGAGTTTGAGGTTGCTATGAGCTGCGATACCACAGCACTCTATGGAGGGAGACAAAGTGAATGTCTGTCTCAAAAAAAAAAAAATGATGGCAGATGGGCCAACTTTCTTGGATGTCTGAGAACAGGAAATAAATTATAAATAACTAAATAAAGTGATCGTGGAGCAAAATTCAAAATATGCATGACTTTTGTCCTAGTGGTTCCAGTTCTAAGAATATCTCCTAGAGCCACACTTGCACGTGGACACACATACATTTGCACAAGGCTCTGCTCCCTGTTGGGGTCTGCAGTAGCAAAAGCCCACGAGCTGCCTAAATGTCCCTCAATAAGGAACAGGTTTGTCAAACCGTGGCCTGTTTCCACAGCAGAGAACCACACAGCCTTGAACAAGAAGGAAAATGGTCTCTGTGCCCTCGACATGGAATACCACCAAGATCTACTCCTACGTGGAAATAGCAAGGCCCAGAAAGAGTGTGTATAGTCTTCTGACATCTATAGGAAAACAAAAAGAGAGAAAATACATGTTTTTGCTTGCGTGTTCACAGAAGCTTCTGGAAAGCAACACCGAAAACGGTCTCAGTGGGAGGCTGAGACAATGGGGACAGAGCAGGTAGGAGATTGACATTTTAATGTTGTACTTTTGCTATTTGGTCCCACATGAGTGTATTACCTATGGACAAAAGTTAACAAAAGTTCAAATTCGTACGTGATAGATGAGGCTCCATTTAAAGATGTGGGGAAATGCTCATGATAAATTATTGCAAGAAGTGACCCAATTTGTATATTATTCACATATATCCATGGTTGTGAGTGTAGAAACGTCCAGAAATATTGTCAACGAAGTGTTAACAAGGGAAGTTGCTACTCATGCACTACGTGCATTAAATCATTTAATCCTCGCAAGAAGGGGGCAAGGTGGAGGGACTAGTATTATCTTCATTTCACAGATGGGGAAACTGAGGTCCTAGATGTAAAGTCATCTGCCCACGATCTCATGACCAATGGGAGGCAGAGCTGGGATTTGAATCCCAGCCATGGGGCTAGAGATCCCTCTCAACTGCAAATTGGGTAATTTTTGCTCTTTGCTTTTAAATTTCCAGCACTATTGAAAGGTGAAACAATGAACTCAAGATCTCTCCCCCCCACCCCCTTTTTCTTTTAAACAATGCTTTTAAGGAAAAGCATCAGGACACCCTATGTCCCCCAAGTTAGCAGCCTCCTTCCCTGGCACTCATGCCCCTTGGGGCTTCCCCTTGCAGCTGCTGATACAGGGAACCGTGAGGGTGGTTTGTAAAAAGAGCATTTTCCGTAGTCCAGCAGGGCAGGGAGAATGTTCGAAATCAAAAGACACCAAAGAGACTTGCCACCAAGCACAGGGCCTGATCCTCAATTGGAGTCTGGACCAGAAGAACAAAGAACAAAACAAAACAAAAACTGTCATAAAGGGCCCTTTGCAGCAATCTGAGTAATTTGAATGTGGAATCAATGCTGACGTTCTCAGGTGTGATAATGGCAGTGTGGTTGTGTCAGAGAATGCCCTCGTTGTTCTTCAGAGATGCACACGGAAGTATTTAGGGTGAAAGGTAAGGGTGTTTGCAACTTGCTTTCAAACAGTTCAGCAGAAATCACACACACACACACACACACAGAGAAGGCACATGGGGCCAAGTGTTGACAGGCGGGAAATCTGGGTGAAGGGACACTACAGTGCTTTATTGTAAGGATTTTGCACTTTTCTGTACGTTTCAAATTTTTTAAAATAAAGCGTTGGGGGAGATTGGTGGCTGTCGGGGGGCTAAGAGTAGGGAAGAGGATTAAAGACCAAGGGGCACCAGGGAACCTTCTGGAGTGAAGGAAAAAAGGTATCTTGGTCACAGTGGTAGTTACACAATGGTGGTGTTTGCAAAAATTTGTAGAAGTGTACACCCCCCCGGCTCGGTGCCTGTGGCTCAAGCGGCTAAGGCGCCAGCCACATACACCTAAGGTGGTGGGTTCGAATCCCCAGCCCGGGCCCGCCAAACAACAATGATG
>NW_003852418.1:11663424-11667273 GCF_000181295.1 Otolemur garnettii | reverse complement strand
AAAAAAAAAAAAAAAAAAAAAGAAGTGTACGCCCCCAAAGGGAAAATTTTACTGTATGGAAGTTATACGTCCAAAAAGTGACTTTTTAAAAAAAGCTGGAGAGACAAAGAATCAGCTGTGCTCATAGGCACAAGGGCTCTGGGAACACAGAGAGGGCCTGCCTTGAGCCAGCCTTGCCCAGACTCATCCTGCAGTGACCCCAGGATTCAGCAGCATGGAGGGGATGCCCTTCAGGTCTTGAGACCCACAGCCCAGCCATAGGAAGCTTCCTCTTGAGCCTCCTGGGCCTGAGTCCAGAGCCTCAGAGTTCCCCCAGGCCAGGAAAGACACACTAAATGACTTCCTTGTTGTATCCTGGACAAAGCAGGTCCAGGTGCCCCATGTGAAGCACTCAAAACCTTGGCGGGGACAGACTGGCAATCAGCAGGAAGCATTGCTCCCTCCACCCCCCCTACCACCACCAGATCACAGCCAGAGCTCCAGGGGCCCATCAGAGGGAAGCAACCTGGCCAAGGTCACACAGCAAGTCAGCAGCTCTTCTGGGTGGGTCGCTCTGAAACTAAAGCCTGAGATCATACCTTCCAGCCACCCCAATTTCTCAGGTCAGAGCACAGATTTACAATGGCTCAGGGACCCCAGACTCTGCTGCTGTGGTTGTATGTGGTGGAACCCCCACAGGCTTGTGGTGGGGAGCACGGAAGGGGGGTATGTGAACCCCCATTCCTGACCATCACCCTCTGTCATCTCTGCTGTCCCCTCTCAAGCTTGCTTTGCTCCCATCCCATCAGAGCAGAGAGACAGCTGGACACCGAGGCCAGACGGGGGTCCACACCTGGCCCCCACTGCCCCGGGGAGCACCCATATGGCACAGAGCCACAGATTCCGCCCAGCCCACGAAACTCACCTCACCCAGAACTTGTTTCAACTCCTCCAGCTCTCCTTGGCAGCCGTGGAGGCCTCATTAAGTGATGCCAGCGCCTCCCACACATCCCTGAAGAAGGGGAGGGGGCACCATACCAACAATGCAGCTCCGTGGCACCATCTGGGACCCTGCACCTTCCCCAAAGACCCCCAGGTCCTGAGATGGGCACTAAGGAGGTATGATGCCCTGGCAGGCCAAGGCCAGGGAGCAGAGGCCTCAACTCAAGACGTAGACCTGGACCCCGCCACTTCTCAGCCCAGGCAGCCTGCATGGGCCCCTCGGAACTATTTAACCTCCTTAATTAACCGGTGATGATTAAGAGGCCACCTTGGGAGGCCCCCGGGGCTTCGAGGAAGAATGGGGGCCCAAAATTGGGGGCAGGGCCCCCCAGTCATGGTAGGCTTAGAGGCTTCCCCTGACACGGAACAGAGAGAAGGGGCCCCCATGCCACCCCACAGGGTTCAGGGTAAAATAGTCCATCCTGCCTGCCTCGGCTGTGTGGCACTGGGAAAGCGGCCTCACCTCTCTGTGCCTCGGTTTCCACCAGGCGGGAGGGCAGGGTGGCGGCGGGACTTGATTAATGACTGTTTGTGAGAAGGTCCCAGAGATGCCACTGATAACAGGCCCAGCTATTATTCTGGGAAGACATCGAGGAGTGTCTGAGCCCATAATTACCGAGAGGATGAAAACAGCAAGGAAGGAGGAGGCCTCACCCAGCCCCGCCTGCTGACCCAACCCCGGGCAGGGAGATGGGGAGAGGAGGCCTGGGCCCCCAGCCTGGGCCTGCTGTGCCTCCTCTCGGCACCTAAAGTCTTAAACCTTTTCCATCCATTCCTTCATTCACATTCACGTAGTCATCCATTCCATGGATGTGTGGCAAGCACCTACTGTGTGCCAGGCAGTAGGATACCAGACAGATGAGTTCCTGCCTATGGCAGCTCAGGCCCCTGCAGGAGGCAAATAATAAACCCACAGGAAAAAACTAGCGAGGGAGTGGAATATTAAAATACTAAAACCAAAAAAAAAATGAGTGATGTGATAGAGAAGAACGGGGCGGGGGGTGGAGGGGTGCTCGAGTTTGGTTCAGGTGCTTAGAGAAGGCCACTCTAAAGCAGCAAGGTGACATCAGAGCTGAGGACCAAGGCTGAGATGGAGCTGCCAGGAGAAGGGTGTCCCAAGCAGAAGGAACAGCACACGCAAAGGCCCTGGGGCAGGGGGTGGGTATGTTGGAGGAAACTGGCACAGAGGGCAGGAAGGGACGAGTCACAGGAGGCAAGGTTAGGGATACAGGCAGGTCAGGGAGGGGATCAGGGAGGGGATCAGGCAGGGGCTCTTGGGCTGCTATGGGGAGCCTGAGCTGCATTCTTGTCACAGAAGGCAACCACGGGAGGATTTTGAGCACTGGAGGACTAGGGCAGGATTCTCTGTGCAAGGCCAGCTCAAAGCACACACACAGAACTAAAATGCCAGTGGCTAATATGCTAGTGATGACATGCCCACCTGTTTCTAGACCATGTTCCTACCTGAGGTTCAAATCCTGGACACACTACAGTGGGACCTTGGGCCTCAATTTCCTCTCCTGTGAAATGACAGTGATAACAGATTCTTCCTCTGAACAGCAGAAAGGCATTCCAGGCTCAAATGGTAATGGTTTAAATCTCCACAAACTCACAAAGAATTTCCTGAGCACCTGTACGTTGGAGTTTGAGGGGAGAGGTTGGCCTGCAGAGGAGGCCCCTGCCATGGAATTGTGACAAGGATGCTCAGCTGCTCCTGAGGCTGCTGGAACATCAGTGCCTGAATTCAGACCCCACTCTGCCCCTTAGGAGCTGTGTGCCTTGGGCAAACATCTTGGCCTCGCTGAGCCTCAGCTCCCTCATTAATAACACAGGGTCTGTAATAATTCCTGCCTCCTGCATATTAAATTAATTAATAGCAAGTAAACAAAGCCTAGTCTAGAGTAAATGCTCAATTTCTGGTCATTTTTATTATTGATTTCCCAAATGCCTTCTTTACGCTCCCTACATCTCTACCCCCCACCAACACCCCAGTCTTGGATTCCTCATCTTAGTCACTTAGTCAGGAAACCCAGCCTCACCTCTCAGGTCTGTCTGACTCCCAGTAGCCAGTGGAGAGTGGGATTAAATACCATTTCTCCTCTGCTCAAACACTGCAGTGGCTCCCACTTTCCCCAGACTAGAGCATGTCCCCAGCCACCTTTGCGCCATCCTCATCCTCCCACTCTGCCACCTGCCTCAGCCCCTTTGCACATGCTGTTCCTTTTGCCCAGCAGGCCCTTCCTTCCACTGTGGTACCTAAGCCACTGCTTCCTTCCATGTGGGGCTCCCTGGGGATGCCATAGGCTGTCACACGACACCCTGTGTTTACCCCATTACAGCACTATTGGAAGGACATGGAAACCCCCAGTGAGTTGAGGTGCTTGGGGAGATGATTCTAGTTGAATTCAATCGGGTTTAGATGAGGTGAGTTGAGGAGTCGAGGTGGAGTTGGGATGAGTGGAGCGTTAGGCTGAGCGGGACTGACTTGAGGTGAACTGAAGTGGGTGGAATCGAGGTGAGCTGAGGTGAATTAAACTGAGTTAAACTGGGAGAAATGGGACTGAGTTCAGGTCAGGTGAGAGGAGTAAAGCTGAGTTAAGGTAAGTTGAGTTGCGTTAAATCAAGTTGGCTGAGCTGATGACTTAGGTTGTGTTACCCTCAGTCGAGGTAAGTTGAGTGGAGAGGAATTAAATGGAGTTAAACTGAACAGAAGGCTCGGCGCCTGTGGCTCAACCGGCTAGGGCGCCAGCCACGTACACCTAAGGTGGCGGGTTCGAGTCCCCAGCCCGGACCCGCCAAACAACAGTGACGGCTGCAACCAAAAAATGGCCAGGCGTTGTGGCGGGCGCCTGTGGTCCCAGCTGCTTG
>NW_003852418.1:11648103-11662870 GCF_000181295.1 Otolemur garnettii | reverse complement strand
CTGTGGTCCCAGCTACTTGGGAGGCTGAGGCAGGAGACTCGCTTGAGCCCAGGAGTTGGGGGTTGCTGTGAGCTGTGATGCCACAGTACTCTACCCAGGGGGACAGCCTGAGGCTCTGTCTCAAAAAAAAAAAATTAATTTCCCCCTCCTTGAGGGGCAATACTGCCTCCACACACCCACCCAACCACCTCCCGAGAAGATCTGTGTTATACTGAACTGAGTCTAGCTATACCTCTTCCAAGGAGATCTGCTTTTTCTCAGAGGAAGGGGTCTCAGGCAGGGACTGTGACCACCAGTTCAAATTTTTGTTTCACCGCGGACCATCCCCTTCACCTGCTCCCCAGCCTCATTCCCCAACCTGTGAAATGGAGACACAGTAACAGAAGGAACAACCAACAGGCCCTGAAGCAGGTGTGACCTTGGCATATGAACTTCAGCCAAGGGAGGTCCCTGTAGATGGAAGGTGAGGTCAGCCAGGCTCCATCAGTGTGAACCTCATGGGACATAGGAAGGAGTTTGGGTTTTATCCTGGGGCAATGGAGAGCCATGGGAGGATTGTGAGCAATTGTGAGCTGGGATGTGACCAGCATGGACTCCCCCACAGGGCCGGGTTGGGGCATCTACTTGACCAAGCCAAATCCCCCACCGACATCTCACCTCAGGGGGCTGGGGAAAGTGGGGGGCAGAGCACATCCCACGCTCTCAGGCTCCTTCATGGGAGAATATCTCATAGAGCAGAAAACTCTCCACACATAGGAAGGTTTAGATTCTGGAAAGTTGGAAAACCACCTCAAAGTCCCCAATAGTAACAAAAAATCTTAACTTGAGCAGAGTGCTATGGTGCTGGCCAGGCAGAAGGAGAAAGGTCCAGGCTGAATCTAGTGGGGGCTGCCCCCACCAAACCCCAAGACATCCCCCATACAAGAAAGCCACTCCCTGATCTGGGAGCCTTGAACAGTCTGGAGTCGGGGGCTTTGAACACACTGCCATATCCCAAAATCCTCCAGCTAAGAGTGCTGTTTTAATAAACATGTCACCTATTGTCTTTATTTTTAAAAGGCTATTTCAGCAGCATCCACAGTGCCTCTCAAAGGGCCAAGGAGTCCCATGGGTCACCCCCAATCCAATACATGCATTTAGAGAACCCTCTTTCAGAAAGGCAGGTTCTAGAGCCATACAGACCCCAGTGCCCCACCTTGGGCTTGTGACTCTGCCTCTCTGAGCCTCAGTCTTCTCACCAAGAAAGGGGCAGAACCGTCTCCCCCTCACAAAGGAAGGAAATTACCTTCCCACCTGGGACATCACAGTGGCCTGGGACTGGCCATCAAGGTCACACAGACCCAGATTTTGCTCTGACTAACCATACACCCGCTATGTGCCAGGCACCAGTGGGCACTTTACACCAAGGGACCTACTGAATCCTCCCAGCAGCCCAATGGGCTGGAGCCAGGACTCAGAGCCGAGCCTGTCTGACACTCAAACCCTGCTCCTCACCACTTGGCAGCAGCCACTGAATGTTCACTGCTACTTACTTACTGAGTGCCAGCTGTAGGCTGAGCACTCTCCACGGAGTCACATGCTTCAAGCTCACAGCAACCTCAAACAGTAAAACCATTTCCAAGTCCAGGGGAGGAGATCGAGGCTCAGGCGAGGGAGGGGGCTGGATTAGAATACAGACAGGTAAAAAACTGACATTTGCACCTAGTCCTGATTGAATCTCAAATTCCAGTACTTTCTCCTATGTTCACAGTAAGAATGAAAACAAAAGCTACAGTGCTCTGAGCACTGGCCATGTGTCCGGCCCTGCTCGGGGCACTATCTGTATCATCTCTCTTCGTCGTCACCACACCCTGTGAGGGGGATGCTGACATTATCATCTGCATTTTCCAAATGAGGAAACTGAGGCTCAGAGAGGGACATGAACCTGACCGAGTTCACACAACGGGAAAGGGGCAGAGCTGAGATTCATGCCTCGGCCCCAAGGCCCACACCCTTTGTCTCCCCGCTGCATTCCTGGCTCGAGTAACACCTCCTCCATGAAGCCTCCCAAAACTCACCCCACTCTGCCTCCCCTGCCCCCATTAGCGCATAACCCTTTAGCATTCTGTTGGGCTTTTCTCCAGATTGGTTTGTGTGGGCTGCAGGTGCCATCTTTCCCAGGATTTTTACTCTGCACCCACCCCCACCCCGTCTACCCACTAGTGTAGCGCCCCCCGCACCGGGACCCTGAGCTAGCCTGAGCCCCACCCGCCCCATGATGATTAGTTAAACCCCAACCTTGGCCATGTCTGCATCCAGGCCTCGTGCCTGGTGACCTCAGCCCAGCGTGTTAAGGGTGGGAGGGTGGGGAAGCAGTGGAGACGGTTCTGGGAGACAACTCCCCCCCCCCCGCCCTCCACTGCCCGCCTGCTCGCTGAGAGAAGCTTTGGCAATCAAAGAAGGCAGTGGTTTTACCAAGAAAAGGAGGAAGAAAACGCAGGCAGAGGGCAAGAAGCTCATGGCAGGGCTGAATCAACACCGAGTGGGTGGTAGGGGCTTGCAGAGTGGCCCCAAAGAGCTGTGGGCCTGAGAGTGGGTCAATGACCGCAAGAGGGGACCGACGGCAGAAGGGCCTAGAAGGGACCTCAGCAGAGAAAAGACGCACGTGTTCTAAGCACCTG
The DNA here is from genome assembly GCF_000181295.1 of Otolemur garnettii. Classification (NCBI taxonomy): domain Eukaryota; kingdom Metazoa; phylum Chordata; class Mammalia; order Primates; family Galagidae; genus Otolemur; species Otolemur garnettii. The sequence continues at coordinate 11,660,210 of NW_003852418.1, read as the reverse complement.
TGTGTCAACTCAGGCTTCCCTGAGTGCACCCAGAAGCCACGTAAGGCAGGTTGCCACATCCCCATTTAATGGTGCCAGACACTGAGTCTCAGAGAAGTAAAATGACTTGCCCCAGCTTACCCAGCATGTAAGTGGTGGAGCTGGCGCTTGAACCCATGCCTATGGCTCAGAAAAGGGGTTAAAGACGCAGACTTTACAGTCAGATCTGGATTCTAATCCAGGCGCCTCCTCTTATAACAATGTGACCTTGAGCATGGCACAGCTCCCTGCGCCTCAGTTTCTCTATCTGAGCAATGAACATAAAAAACAACAGGCCAAACTCATAGATCCTTGAGTGGAGTTGATGAGGCAGCACAGAACCTGTCTCAAATTAGAGAGGGGTACTGTGGGGCTGGTAGTGTGGGCCCTGCTTGAATGGCGCCTTTTCCCAGGAATTCAGTCCCCCACAGAATAGATTTTCCAAACATAAAACTTCCCCTTGTCAACTAAACAGAATCTGCCTCTCCTAGGGACCCTAAGAGCCGATGTTTGGGAGACCTCCATCCTTTGAAGACAGACTTTGAAAAGAGGGTTCATTCATTTGATAAACATTTACCAAGTTTATACTGTATGCCTGACAGTGGTCGAGGCCCTGGGGACACAGAGGTAGACAAGAACAAGGTCCCCGTTATCAATAGGAAAGAAAACAGATATTACACATGTGAACCCCTAAGAAATACAACACTAGATAATTTTCATTTGTTTCAGAAATCTAAATACCAGAAGCATCTAAGCAACAGAGAACATGTAGGATACATTTTTCTGATCATCCGTTTCTGAAATGACACCATTGTATAAATCAGATGATGTTTCTTGCCTGCTCAAGACCCTCCCAGGGCTCCCACTGTTTTCAGGGTCAAGTCTAATTGCCTTAACACAGCCACTAAAGCTCTGTGCAGTCCAAGTCCTGTGGACCTCTCTGACATTACCCCTTGCCCACTGTACTCCAGCCACACGGGGCCTCCTTACTGTTCTTCAGACATGCCAAGACCTTTCAGTTCTTAGGGCCACCAGACATGGTGTTCCCTCCACCCCAAACTCTTCCTCACACTCTCCAACTGGCCGATTCCAACTCAGGAGAGTCACATCTGGGCCCTGTCTTGCCTATCAGCTCTGCTCACTTGGCGTCCTTCCCTCAGTCCCTGCGAAAATCCACGCAAAATGGAAAGAAAAATAGCCAGGAAAGAGCATGAGTCATTTGTTTACAGGCGCTAATTAATTACTAAGCTTGAAAACTTGATTTCCATTCTTCCTTTTTTCCCTTCTCTGCCTTTTGAGAATGTTTGGAATCCACATTGTTTCCCAATGCAAAAGTATGTCAGTTTATTTTTAGCAAATGCACATGATGGTTGGGACTGTTATTCATGCCCCCCGCATCAGTGGGGAGCTGGCCACGGAGCATGTGGCTGCCTGATGCTCTTCAGATGTGGGTCCTGGGAGGCCTGCCAACCTGCCACAGCACCTTGGGGTCAGCGGGATCCAAGCTGGGTCCAGTGCCCAGGCTCTGGGGAGAGGTTCCAGGCTGTAGTTTCTCCTCCAGGCCAGGGGCAGTGCTGTGTGCAGTGGAGAAGCAAAGGGAGACATAGTTTCTCCCAGACGGCCTTTTTCCTGGAGTAGCTAATAGGAAGCTTGGATATTTCAGCACCATGACCCTCCACTTCTTAACTTTAGAAGGACCTAATGTATTCATGTTTGGTTCAACCAGAATGGGAAAGTCCTCATGTTCTGTTTAGCAGATGTCACTGTACCTCCCCTGCTCATCCCTCACCATCACCCCCATCCCCACCGTGCTCACCCTTCTTTTCACTGGGAGGCCCAGACCTTCTTTTCACTGGGAGCCCTGACACCATTATATATTCAGATGATGTTTCTTGCCTGCTCAAGACCCTCCCAGGGCTTCTAGGAGCATCTTCACTGTGGGAAGCTGGGGGCTTCCTTCTAAAATGCCTGCTTCCAATCCCCGTCAACCTTTCATAACCCATTTTCTGCTGCAGATGGGGCACAGCAGCTGTGGGGAATCTGCTGTCAGCTACCTTAAGGGTATCAGTAAGGACCCTGTTTCTAACAGATACTGTCACCCAGCCAAGGATGAGAATATGGCCGTGGGGTGAGATTCTCCCAGATGGCAGGGGCTATGTCTTTCTCAGTCTTTCTGTGCCCCCAGTGCTTGGCATACAGTGAGAGCTCAATAAAGACTTGTTGGGTGATCATGACCTGTGTTGCACACCGGCTGTCAATATTGGTCCAGTCACTTGCCTCTTCTGAGCTTCCATGTCCCATCTTGCAAAGGGGTAACCAATCTCTCAACCCCAGTGCAGGGGGTGCAGACTCAACTGGTAGGAACATAACAGTGAAACAGGGGGAGGCAACTGTGATCACATCCTGTAGGGGCAGCCACTCCTCAGCCCCAGCACCCAGCACTGTGAGCCCCAGAGTTCCTGCATTTTCCTCCTCCTCAAGAGAAGCCAGAAATCTGGACGTTTGTATACAACATCCTAATTTTGCAGCATTGGCAGCTCATTTCAAGTTTTAGCAAAAGCCCCACACAAGCCAAACCCAACGCATCTCAAGGCAAGCCTGGCCCACGGCCACCCCAGGGGTTGATGTCTGTGCACACAGGTCCTCAGAACAGTTTGTCACACCCAAGCCTAGGACAGGGGCTGGGATGGGACAGGCAGCACCAGCGTCACCCCCGTGTGGGAGTAGCTATTATCCCAGCTTATGGGAGGGCCAGGCCGGACTCGCCGGAGCTGGGGCTGAGCATCGCCTGCAGAGCCTGCCTTCCACTTAATTAAGGAAGCCGATAATAATCTAGGTGGAGTGTGGAGATAGGTCGAGAATGAGTTAGCAAACTGCGGCGGGCTGATTGTATCTATTGTAAAAAGCCCAGATATAATATCAGATTAGTACACTTTGTGTGCCTATTATAACACCGTGTCATTATGGGATATGTTATAATTAAGGCCTGAGCGGGCCCCCTCCTCTCCCTGAGTTTGCAGGTCCAGGCACGGCATTTCTCCTAACTCCCTCCTGGCCAGGATGGGCCCCGCAACTGAGGCGCCCAACACAAACCTTGTTCGGCTGCCATGGAATACACCCCACTATACGCTAGCCCTAGGGGACCAGGGGAGGTAGTGGTGGAGCCCAGGCAGAGGAGCCCCTGTCCTCAGAGAGCTCACAGTCTAGGAGGAGGGACCAGTGATAATTATGGAAACAGACAACACGAGTGAGAGTGTGGAAGCGAGGGGAGGATGTGGGTGGGAGCTGGCAGTGGGGTCAACTTAACCGGGGGCTTAGGGAAGCCATCTCCAACACCAGTATGAAGGCAGGGGTAGCCCATTCTGGGCACCATCCTCAAACTCTCAGGGAGACCTGGGCCATTTGCCAACGTGTGATGTGGCCAACCACCACTCCTCCTGGCCACCCATTCACTTCTTCCACAAATCTTTGTGAAGCACCTACTGAGTGCCCAGGGAATACTGTCAACAACATAGGCAGTCCCTGAGCCAAGAAAGGTAACACGGCTAAGGAGAGAGACAGATATTAAGCAAATAAACAAATGTCTAATGGGATGGCAAATAGGGAAGAAAGATAAAAAGCCTGAGGTGACGGTGGAAGTGACACTTGAGCAGGGAACCAGGGAAGGCTTCCCTGAGGAGATAGCACTGAGATCTGAATAAAATGGCAAATCTAACTGTGTGAAAGAGCTGGGGGAAGAGAATTCCAGAAAGCAGAAACAGCAAGTGCAAAGGCCTTGGGGTTCGACCATGCCTGATGTCCGGGAGGAACAACTCGAAGCCCAGTATAGCCAGAACAAAGAGTGAGGGAGAGAGAATGGCGCACAGGGTCAGAAAGGCCTTGGTGACCAGACTGGTCAGGGTCCGGTAGCCCTTGAAAAGACTGGGTTTTGCTCTAAGGTGGGAGCTATAAAGGTTCTATGCAGAGAAGGAATAGGAGCTGACTTAGGTTCTAACAGGACCCCTTTGGCTATGTGTAGAGAGTGGGGAGTGAAGGCAGGAGCAGTGAGATCAGCAGGGAGGCTACTGTAATAGTCCAGGCAGCAGATGGGGACATGGAAGGGAAACCTGGTTGGATTCTGGGTATATTTTAGAGGTAGAGCTGACAGGCTTTCCTGACCAATTATTAGATATAAAGCAAGAAATGAATCAAGGTGCAACCCAGGGTTTGGGCCTGAGTGCCCAGAAGGGTGGAGCTGCCATTTCTCAGAGTGGAGCGCTTTCGGGACCTGTCTCCTACCCACTGCCCAAAAACCCCAGCTGACTCCCACTCCAGCCAGGCCACGGAGGGAGAGAGTGAGGAGTCAGCTCCACCCAGGTCTCCAGGCAGGAAAGGGGCACCCAGGGCCTGGCCACAGGATGACACAACACTTAATAATTTCTCCACTGAGTTTTGCAATGGGCACTCTTTATCGACAGGCAAAGGGAGAAGGATTTTGCAACTGCCCCAACTGGTGACTGTGGCTGATCTGGGCCAGGCCAGGCACATCTTCTTGACCCATGAGGACTGAGTCCTACACAGGCCATCTGGGGCTGAGCCATCACGGGTGGCACAGAAGGCCTCGGAGCACATGGGGTTCAAATCTCAGCTCCTCCACTTGGCCAGTGACCTTGGGCAAGTCACTTCCCATCCTTGGACCTCAACTCTCTTTCTCTGAAAAACTGGGGACTACTAAATGAAGTATTTACAATTATTTTAAAACTTGGCCTGACATCCCAGTTAACATTGACTGAGTGCTTACTGTGTCCCTGGCCCTTTGCCAAGTGTCTTCTGTGGCTACATCATGTCATTCAACCCCATATCAACCCTTAAACTGTTATTTTCCCATTTTACAGATAGAGGCACTGAGGCTCAGAAAGAAGAAGTGACCACTCAGGTCACTCAGCCTGTGGAGGTGGAGCAGGGACTCGAACCCAGACCTTTCTGACTCCAAACCCTAAACTCTGATGTTAGGAAGTCACTGCCACTCTCTGAGCTGAAGTTCCCTCATCTGTAAAATGGAAAGTACGAGCCAAGTGGGAATTAAGCATGGCCTCCCTCATGGGGATGGTGCCTGGCACTGGGGGGTACTCAGAAGGTAGCAGCCATTATCAACAAGTACCACCCCCAGAGATACCCTTTCCCCATTCCTGGCCCTACTCGGGCCCTGTGAGGCATAGCCAACACATGGGCTTTAGAGGCACATGTCCCAGGGCCCAGATTCCTAACCACCTTCTTGATGTGACCCTGGGCATGTTCCTCCCATCTGCTGGGGGTGACAATTCCTACCCACCAGGTAAGGCTGTTTCAGGTCAAAGGAGGCCACTGGGGCCATCATCATCCCAGTGTGCTGAGACGGTCCTGGGTAAGGGTCATTAACTCCCACTTGACATAGGGGAAATCAAGGCCCAAGCTAGAAAGTGACTCACCCAGTACATTCAGCCAAAGGCAGTAGAGGTGGGGAGGGTGCCATTCCCACCAGGAGAGGGACTGCTCTGGGGCCTGGCGCCTGCCTGGTAATGTCCCTGCTTTATCCACCACCCCCTGCTTTATCTCTCAGCCTCACTCTTTCCCCATTTATCTCTTCTTCTCTCCCCCGTTTCTCTCTATCTCACCGTCAATAACTCTGGCCCAGGCTGTCTCTTCCCTGCACAATCATCCTCGGGCCTGCCGCCTCCCCTCCATTCCTGGCTCTATAAATATTTACTAAGTGAAGGTGTCTGGCTGCCTAATTTGCTTGAAACCCTCCCCTAGTCCCACCTCCCTCTCATAGCCATCACCCAATGGGCTCTCCAGGGAAGAAGAGGAGGTGGGGGAAACTTGAAATGCCCCCAGTTCAGGGGTCTGCAACTCACAGACAGCTAGATTCCCCATTAGTGAATGAGGGTGAACCCTGCCCACTGCCCACAGTGCCTCAGGGTGGGAGGAAAAAGGCTGATTAGGCCCTCTCCATCCCCTTGCCATAACTGGACGTGGAATGCATCTGTGGCCAGTGAGATGGGGAAGGCTGCCAAGGGGCTTCTGGGAATGGCTTCTTGTTTCTTGAAAAGGTACATGAGTGCGTTTTCCTTTCTTGGCTGTATAAGATAGTGATTGCAGGAGCTTTGGCAGCCATCATGGACCTATGAGGAACTGGGCTGGATGAAGATGACAGAACCATGAGATGCAAAGAACGTGGGGCTTTACGAGGCCCAGACCCCAAGCTCCAACTCACCCAGCTATCATTCAACAAATATTTTATTGAGCACCTACTGTGTACCAAGCCCCATGATGAGCACCAGAAACACAGCAAGGAACACAACCTGCCTCACATTCTGGGGTGGGGGACAGACTTCAATCAAATAATCACCTGAAAAGTATAAAAACATGGCCATGGCTCGGCGCCTATAGCTCAACCGGCTAAGGCGCCAGCCACGTACACCTAAGGTGGTGGGTTCGAATCCCCAGCCCGGACCCGCCAAAACAACAATGACGGCTGCAACCAAAAAATAGCCGGGCGTTGTGGCGGGCGCCTGTGGTCCCAGCTACTTGGGAGGTGGAGGCAGGAGACTCGCTTGAGCCCAGGAGTTGGAGGTTGCTGTGAGCTGTAATGCCACGGCACTCTACCCAGGGGGACAGCTTGAGGCTCTGTCTCAAAAAAAAAAAAAAAAACATGGCCATAAGGAGAACTCCAAGGAGAGATCCACAGAGATGAGACCAGAAAAGGGGAGGGAGGGGTCAAGGGAGGTTTCCCTGAGGACATGTCTTAGGTCGGGTTGCCCAGAAGCAGATCCTGAAACATGGCCTGGAATGCACATGATTCATTGGGGACATGCTTTGGGGGGAAGGGGATGGGGAAGCAGGCCAGGGCGGGGAAGGAGCTATGCCAGGATGTGGTCTCAGCTGAAGTATGGCCTCAGCCCGATCCCATGGGGAGCTCTGTTGTACCAGAGACAGTCCCACCTTGAAGTATGAAGGCTGAGCTTTTGTCCCTTGATTTCATCAGTCATTGGCTGTGTCCACCTCTGCTTGGGAATGGGAGAGGTAGGCAGCTCCTGTTCAGTACTGCCTACCAAGTATTTGGTACCAAATACCAAGCATTTCTCCAGAAGGGGGCTCTAACTAGGACCCCATAATAGCAGCATCGTGTGGCATCTGGGAGATGGGAGCAAGGGCCAGAGAAGAGATCTGGGTGGGTCGCCAAAACATCCACTGCAGGAGGGGGTTCACTAATTCCAGCAGCAGAAGCAGCATGTGCAAAGGCCCTGGGGCAGATAGGAGCAAGATACACTGGAAGAAAACCAAGGCAGCTCTAGCAGAGTGAAGAGAGTGGCAGGAGATTGGAGGAGAGGGGTTGGCCATGTTGTAGCACCCACAGGCCATGGTAAGGAGTTTCATCTTTACTCTGAACACACCAGGATCCACGGGATGCTATAGAGCAGAGAAGGACCATGAGCGACTTCATTTTTGTTTTTTATTTTTTTTGTAGACACAAAGTCTCGCTTTATCACCCTCGGTAGAGTGCCGTGGCATCACACAGCTCACAGCAACCTCCAACTCCTGGTCACTCAGCCTGGAGTGACCTATTCTCCTGCCTCAGCCTCCAGAGTAGCTGGGACCACAGGCACCCACCACAACACCCGGCTATTTTTTAGTTGCAGTTCTGCTGAGGCTGAGTTCGAACCCGCGACCCTCGGCACATGGGGCCGGTGCCCTACTCACTGAGCCACAGGCACCACCAGAGTTCATATTTTTTTAAGGCTCTGTCTGGCAGCAGGCAGAGTAGATGCAGGGCTGACACAGGGAACCAGCTGGAGGTAGTTGTATACATTCACGCAAATCTCCTGACCTGAACGGCAGTGGGGTAGGTGAGACAGAGCAGTAGAGACTGGCTGGGATGAGACTCTAGGACAGTGTTGTTCAACCTTTTTTACTTCACAGCACACTTGAACCTATAGTTACACCTGCCGCAGCACATTCAAACTACGTTGACCAAAAAAGAAAAAGTAAAAAAAAAAAGAATATACTTACTGTGCTTTGAACTTTTTTCGAAAGTAATTTCATTAATGATCTTTAAAAATTTTCATGGCACACCTAGGATCCTCTCACAGCACACCAGTGAGCTGCGGCACACTGGTTGAAAATCACAGCTCTAGGCGGTGTAATGCTGGAGTTATCAACTGTCTCCCGTGAATCCAGGAAAAGTATCCCACATCAGGACATCTCTGCGAAGTAGAAACTTCTCCTGTCCCTGCTTCACAGTGAAGAAACTGAGGCACAGTGGAATCAGTGCCCCAGAAACAGCTCAAGCACTCACTTGCCAACACCTTCTGCCATGCTTCAAGGACACTTCCACTCCTGCCTCAGTGGGCCCCAGGATGCATGTAAATCTCAAGCATCCGGGGGCCTTGGGGCAGGCCAGTCATCCGGACCCTTTCTCCTCCCCCCCAAAGTTGGGACACATGGAATTCCCCTCATGTGTCATCCGCTGCTTTCCCCTTCTGCTCCCCTTGAGAAACTCATGATATTATTACCCAAGTTCTCCCAACCGAGGACCCCATTTCTACCTAGTTTTTCACTCTTCCCTGGGGAGCGGGACCCCACCCTGTGTGTCTGGGAGACCCAGAGAGAGACAGACACTTGTTTAAGGCCATTTAGCACTGTCCCTGTGCTGTTATCTGCGGCTGGAGGCAAGAGGCTCAGGGAGACACCTGGGGTCCCTGATACAGTGGCCTGTGGCCCCAGCCCCTGCACAGACAAGCTGGCCATGCCCTGCCAGGAGATAATCTCAAACAGATTCTGGCCAGTGATTCATTACAACATCACAGCCAGGGCCACCCTGTGGAGACTGAAGACACAGGGGCTGGGGCTGGGGGGAGGGGCAAGGAAGCGGGGACCCAAGGGTCAGCAAGGTCCCTTTGCAGGAAGACTCCACACTGCAAAAAAAGTCCAGGCCACCTCCTTGGTGGTCGCTGACTCACTGGTGTGTGTCAGGTCCTACTGGACACAGCATGACAGAGTGGACCTGGAACCTACCCTCACAGAGCTGATGCCCCCATGGAAGAGACAGGTGACAAATGGGGAATGGCACCAAGAGGACAGAGTTTGAGCCCTGCAGAGAAGCAAAGGGGCTGCACAGCGTGTCCAGGGAGGCTGGAACACCGGGAACCCAAGCCTCTCAGAGGAGTTGGCTTAGAGCTGAGACCTGAAGCACGTACAGAGGGGAACTCTAGGAAGAGGTGGAGGAAGAGTGTGCTAGGAGGGGACACAGCAGGTGCAGAGGTCCCAAGATGGGACAAGTGTGAAATGTTCTAGAAATAGAAATAAGCAAGAGTGATGAGGCAGGAGCAAGAGCAGATGGACAGGCACCCTTAGGCTGAAGCGAGGAGCTTGGGTTTTAGTGTAAGGGCCATGGGGAGCCCTGGGAGGCTTCAGGCAGGGGCAGGGGTGGACGTGATCAGAATGGAGTCCAGCAGCTCATTTCGGCTGCTCACAGAATGGCCAGAGGGGCCTGAAGCAGCTGCAGATTCTAAGACCTGAAGGTCTAGGCCTATTCAGGGGTTTAGGAGCCGGTAGACCTGGCTAAACCAATCCCAGGCACCCTCATGGTCCTCTGGTTGCCTACCCACTCCAAGACCTCCTAGGGAACATTCCAGGCTGCGATTATCTGTTTTCCACACTAATTAGCTCCGTTTCACCTCAGGCTTCCCCAGCTAGGCTCTGAGAAGGCCCCCTGGGGAGGCAGCCTGGGTACACGTCTCCAGTGTGGTGTGGAGGGGCAGGAAGTGAAGGGTCCTGCACAGTTTCCTAAGATGCCTCAAACTGGAGTGAGAGACGTGGAAAATGCCCTGCCCCGCTGCTAGAGGGGCCTCCAGTAGCCCGTCCCTCCACTACATTGTCACTGGGTACACAGACACCCTCTAGCACCTCCTCACCTCAGCCAGCCCCAGACACCTGGCAAGAGGTGCCCAGCCCCTACTCCAAGCCCAGCTCCACTGGCTCCAATCATCTTTCAGCCTGAATCTGACTCTCTGTGTGTCTCTCTTTCTCCCTCTCTCTTTCTCTTTCCCTGTCTCTCTCAGGTCCTAACCCCCAGGAGCGCGGGGTGGGGTGCATGTCCCCAGCAGCCTCCAGGCAGGGGAGTGAAGATGGTGCCGCACAGATGGCTCCTAACCTGCCGGTTTTTCCAGCTCAGCCCTGCCCTGGACTGGGCCATCCCCTCCCTGGTGACCCACCTTGCCTGGTTCAAGTGGAGCTGCTGAGGAGCCTCCTGGGAAACAAACCCCAAGCAGGGGTGGGTTGCCTGTGCCCTCCACATCACCCAGAGCCATAATATGGCTCCATTTACCACAGGGAGCCAAGGCTCAGAGTGCCCATCGCTGACTTAGGAGTCACACAGCTAATCACAGGCAGAATCTGAACACAGGACTAGGACAGGGATTCAGACATAATCACAGGTTTTGGTGGTCAGTCTCTCTCCTGCTCCAGGCCCCTGGTTTCCTTCCCCAGAGGCCACTTGGCCTGTTTTTTGCATGCCCTTCCAGAATTGTCCACACGTCCCCCTAGTTCTTGTCCTGTCTGTATTTGTTAACACAAGTGGTAAAACAACAGCTACTGTTCTGCACCTGCTGTTTCACTTAACAATGTCTTGGAGATCTTGTCTGAAGTCAGACAGCTTATTAGGCCACGTGGTTACTTCATGAGATCTTGTCTTATCAGAACCTTCTCCCTTATTTAACACCTGCTGAGTCCTCCAGGGAATGGAACAGTCTGGGAAAATTAGGGGAAATAAAAAAGGACCTATCCAATAAAATAAAAGTAATAATGACGTTAAAAAGAACAATAGAGGGCGGCGCCTGTGGCTCAAAGGAGTAGGGCGCTGGCCCCGTATGCTGGACATGGCGGTTCAAACCCAGCCCTGGCCAAAAACTGCAAAAAAAGAAAAAAAAAAAAACAGATGGGAAAACGGAGGCAAAGAGAGGCGACAGGGCATTCCCCAGGCTCCAAAGATTTGGTGTTACTCGGCAGCAAGTCTAGATTGAACTGGGTCTCCTAACTCTTGAGCCAAGAATTTTCTATGGTGTTCCACCTCACCCTGGCCCAGGCTCCTGCCAGCTATCAGTCCTTTACTCACCCATCCACCCAGTCATTCACTCACTCATCCCTCCTCTACCTGGTCACAGCTGCTCACACCATCACCCAGACAGCTGACCATCCATCTCCGTCCACCGGCACAATCACTCATCCTCCATCTAGTTTTCACTGAGCACCTACTATATATCCATTGGAGACACATCCATCCAACTGACCTGACATAACAGATCAGTTCCCATCCCAAGAGCTCAGCAGGGTGGGAGAGACTGACCACAGACTGATAATCACACATAGACCCCAGACGGGGGTCCTGGCTATGGACCGTGCTCAGGGTGGAGAGCTATGGTAGGGAGCAGGGAAGCCCTGCCTTCCAAGTCCCCCCCGGCTCCCCTTCCCACTCACCTGCCCTTCCTGCCCCCAGCCTATCTGGGGACACCAACCCCTCCCCAGAGTGAGGGAGTCCTGGCTAAACAGGTCCCCTCAGGCATCATCCTGGCCTAGCAGGAACCCCATTAAAGCTCAGCCGGTCACTCCAGCCAAAGCCCCCACATACTCTCTACTGTTTATTGAGTCCCTACGGTGTAGGCCACAGGCTAACTACTGTCCTTCAGTTCATTCATTTTGTTCTATCCTCTGCCTGCCACCTGACACCAGCCACACCATGACCTTGGGAGGAAGAAGTCAGAGCATATCGCCCATCTGCTCAGAACCCCTCCCACGCACATCCACAGCCCACCTTCTGACTCCCTTTTCTACCCCCCCATTCACAGCAGCCCCCCATGCTGGCCTCCTTGCTGTGCCTTGCACATAGGAAGCAGGGTCCCACCTCAGGACCTCGGCACTCCCTGGCCCTTTTTCCCCAGGTATCCTGGTGACTCTCCCCTCACCTCCCTTGGGGTTTTGCTTGAACATCACCTTCTCTCAGCCAGGCCTCCCCTAGCCTCTGTGATTAAATGCAGCATCCCTCCCCTCTCTCTCTCTCTCTCTCTCTCTCTCTC
>NW_003852418.1:11618060-11648083 GCF_000181295.1 Otolemur garnettii | reverse complement strand
CTCTCTCTCTCTCTCTCTCTCTCTCTCTCACACACACACACACACACACACACACACACGTACATGCACCCTCGAGCTCCTTCTCCTCCTCCCTTCTGCACTCCCCTCCATAGCACTCATCCTCTGGCTGCCCGCATCCCCCAGCCTGATAACGGAAGCGCCATGAAGATGAAAGTTTGGGGCCGCCTTTTTTTCTGCTGTATCCCCGGGCTTAGCACAGTGCCTGGCATACAGTAGGTGCTCATTTAAGTCAGTTCTGGGGCACATCTTTGAAAGTCTCCCGCGTGCCAGGCTCTGGTTGCAGATACAGGAAACCAAAAAATGAAAATATCAGGGCATGTGGCATCAGAGGCCCTGGGTCTAGGACTTCGTTCCGACACTTCTGGGGTATGGGACCTCAGGAAAATACCAGAGGCCTGAGGGGCAGCTGTTCCACTCACCGGCACTCTCCTGGTGCTATCCCACCGGCTCCTCCCGAGGTCCCCGTGACATCCATAGTGTATTAATCTCCAGAAAGTGCTGGCCTCAGTGATTGTCAATGCCATATAGCCAATGATCTCTGCTTCTACATGTGTCATGAGGAAACCCCCACTGACTGAAACTCACCTTAATGCAGCCTCTAAATCAGTGGCTCTCAACTTTCCTAATGCCGCAATGTATTTTCAGTGTTAAAAAGAGGTCGCTATGAAACCAATTATAGCCCAAGACGAAGGGGAAAGGGGAGAGGGAGGGGAGGGGAGGATGGGTGGTGGGAGAGTAATTGGTGGGACCACACCTACGGTGCATCTTATAAGGGTACATGTGAAATTTACCAGGTGTAGAATATAAATGTCTTAACACAATAACTAAGAAAATGCCGTGAAGGCTATGTTAATCAGTTTGATGAAAACATTTCAAACTGTATATAAAACCAGCACATTGGGTGGCGCCTGTGGCTCAAAGGGGTAGTGCGCCAGCCCCATATGCCAGAGGCAGCAGGTTCAAACCCAGCCCCAGCCAAAAAAATAAATAAATAAAACTAGCACATTGTACCCCATGGTTGCATTAATGTACACAACTATGATTAAATAAAAAAAAAAATTTTTTTAAGGGGGTCATGACCCACAGGTTGAGAACCACTGCTCTAAATGAACCAAAACTACAGCTTGGGAGAAGGATTTTGCTTTGGGGGCTTTTTTCCCCCTTTTTCTTCCATTTGTTCATTCACCAGCCATTAAACGGGCACCACACGTGTAGATATCACAGAGCCCCCACTGACACTCAGTGACTCAGAATCAAGGAAAGAGATGGGCCGGAAATATGGGGGAGAGGGGTGGCAGACGTGCTCACTGAGTGGGCAGACCATGAGACCTTCAAAAGGAGTGAATGGACCACGTGGATGGCTCTCAGGAAGATCACAGGAAGGATAAGAACAAGTCCCAGCGAGGTGCTGGTGAGGCCACTGAGGCATTTACAATAATACAGGTCTGGGAATGCCAATGAAAACCACAGTGAGACACTACCATCTACGGGCCCGAGTGGCTCCAGTTAAAAGGACTGACCACTCCAGGTGTACAAATGCTTTGGAAACTGGCAGTGTCTACAGAAGCCTTACACCATGTGACTATTGTGCCTAGCGAAGCTGCCCCCATATAAACCCAACAGAGAGGAGAGATAGTGTCCACCAAAAAACCCAAACGAAAATGTCCATAGCAGCTCTACTCACAACAACCAAAACCTGGAAATAACCCAAATGTCGCCAACAGTAGACAGCCGTGCGATATATTCACACGAGGGGACACAGCACAGTTGTAAAAATGAAGCTGTACATTTTCAGTTTTCTTTTTGAATCTCAAAAGTTTAGCTGAGCAAAAGAAGCCAAGCATAGCCAGGCAGGGTGGCTCACGCCTGTAATCCCAGCATTCTGGGAGGCCAAGGCAGGTGGGCTCCTTGAGCTCGGGAGTTTGAGACCAGCCTGAGCAAGAGCGAGACCCCCGTCTCTACTAAAAATAGAAAAACTAGCCAGGCATTGTGGTGAGTGCCTGTAGTCCCAGCTACTCAGGAGGCTGAGATGAGAGGATCACTTGAGCCTAAGAGTTTGAGGTTGCTGTGAGCTGTGATGCCACAGCACTCTACCCAGCGCAACTGAGACTCTATGCCTCAAAAAAAAGAAACCAGACACAAAAGCAGATATCCTGAATGATTTCATTAGCCTGAAATTGCAGAACAGGAGAAACAATCTAATTTGTTAGAAGTCCAGAGAGAAATTTTTGAGTAATTAGAAATGTTCAGTTTCAAGATCCAAGTGCTGTTTACAGGGCTAATGTGGTGACAATGTATATAATGTGGTGACAATGTATACAGCTCTTGTGTACCTAGGTTATGTCTCTAAAAAGTTCACAGTTTAGGTGTGACAGGAAAAAAATGGAAAGAAGGAAAAGACACATTCCCCAGAGATGAAAGAAATGCACAAAGATCTGGAAGTTTAAACCCCAAACTACAAAATCGCGTTCTGATGGAATAAGGAAGGAGCCAGCCCTGGAGCAGGTGGTCCAAGATCAACTTCAGCTTGATCACAAATGGCAATGTTTTCATATATTAAGAGAATGGATGCGTGTATCGCTCACACCAATTTAAATTAAAAATATAAGAGTAAAAAGGCCAGCCAAGGAAATCGAAGAGCAACTTTATTTGTTACTGAGCACCTACTGCGTGCTCCTGGGGGCACACACTCGGGCTCACTGAGTCATTGTCCAAGGTTCCCACTGATAGAATCTGAGGGTCAGAAGGTCTGGGCTCCCCCCTCATTTCCCTATGGTCTGGCTCAAAGCACTTCCTTCCACTTCCCAGGTGGGGAAACTGAGGTCAGCGAGGTTAGTGATGGGGACACCTACTCTCAAAGAGTGTTCCTTTCACGACTCAAGTAAAAGTGCTAGGTGAACTTTCTGGATGCTACAGTCCTGCCCAGAACTGGCTACATGAAGATGTAGGTTTCCCGTTCTCAGCGTGCTAGGCATTGCAAACTGACAATAGCGGATGGCTAAACTGGGCCAAAGGGGGACTGCCCAGGTCATACCCCCATAAAGC
Source organism: Otolemur garnettii (assembly GCF_000181295.1). Classification (NCBI taxonomy): domain Eukaryota; kingdom Metazoa; phylum Chordata; class Mammalia; order Primates; family Galagidae; genus Otolemur; species Otolemur garnettii. Next base: position 11,645,017 of record NW_003852418.1, on the reverse strand, counting down.
CCACCCTGGCTCCACTTTGGCTTACCAAGAATGTTCACAAAAATCGGGGCAGAAAGTAAGAGTTTTCTGATAACACTCAGAACTTTCCATGCCGGGCTGGCTGTGTTCACGCATTGGTGTTTGTGAGTTCCAGAGTCCCCACCCGTAGTGATGACAGTGACAAGCAGCAGCTGCTGCCATTGGTGACACTCAGCACACGCAGGCATCGCATGGAGTTTTGCACATTTGACTCCTCCCCTAAGCCCACCACTGCTCTCATGGGCAGGCTCTGCAAGTGGAAACTGAGGCACAGAGTAGGCTACTCACCCCAGGGTGCACAGCCAGATGGAAGCAGAGCTGGGATTCACACCAAAGCCTGTGGGGCTCCAGAGCCCACACGCTGGCCCAGGAAGGAAGGCAGAGGCCGGCAGGAGGCGTTGGAAGCTGGCAGAGCCACCTCAGACTCGGAAGCAAGGATCCAAGGAAGGGAGCTGCCCTCTGCCCCACTCACTCCCCTCCCCACTTGGAGCTCTGAGCCCAGAGCTGGAAGGGTCTTTGCCAAGTGTTGGTTTCACCATCCCCTGCCAGGCCCTGGGGAGCCTCTGAGAGCCTCCTTGTTCAGCCTAGGGAGTCCAGGTCACAGCTGTGGGTAAGGAGCACAGCCTGGGGTTCTTCAGACCCAGGTTCAAATCCTACCTCTGCTGCCCACCAGCTGTATGAATCCTCCTTTCTAAGCCCCTGGGTCCTTCCTGGCCTTTTTTTTTTTTTTAGATAGAAGCTCAAGCTGTGGCCGTGGATGGAGTGCCATGGCATGACAGTTCACAGCAACCTCAAGCTCTTGGGCTTAAGTGATTCTCTTGACTCAGCCTCCCAAGGAGCTGGGACTACAGGCGCCCGCCACAACGCCCAGCTATTTTTTTGTTGTAGTTGTCGTTATTGTTTGGCAGGCCCAGGCTGGATTCAAACCCCCTAGGTATGGTGTATGTGGCTGGTGCCCTAGCCGCTGAGCTACAAGCACATAGCCCCTGACCTTTTTTTTTTGAGCCTCAGGTACCAAGGGTGAAGTTACCTGCTCAGTCCCCATATTATCATGATTGCCTACACCAGCTCTCTCCGGTTTCTTATTTATTCCTTCTAACTCCACTCCCTGCTCCCTGCCTGCCCCGTTCTCCTGCTTGACATGTTTCTTTAGTTAATTTTTTTGTTTCTACTATGACATTGAGATCTAACATAAATACGGTAAAGCGCATCAGTCTGAAGCACACATTTCAAAGAACTTTTATTGCTATATACCTCCTTGGGCCCACCACCCAGACGAACACGTAGAAATGTCACAGCAGCCCTGAAGGGCTCCCCATGCCCTGTCCCAAGCAATACCTCCGCTACCCCAGAGAAGAGACCACTAGTGGGACTTCCAGATCCATCTTGTCTGTTCTTGAACTTCCTATTTATGTCTGGCTGCTCTCACTCTGCATAATGCTTTGAAGACGGATCCACCGCGAACTGTGCCGAATCCAGAGTTCACCATGTGCCCTCCGGGCACTCACCTCCTCATTCACCGAAACACACATGGATTGTTTCACTTTGAGAATGTTATGAATAAACCTGCTGTGAACGCACTAGAGGTCTTTGGTAGGCATGTGCCTCTATTTCTCTGGGCTATATTGAAGGTCAAGTGTTTGTTCTCATATAATATTGAACTTACAGAAAAAAATATAAAAATTAAAAAGGAACTCCAGAATATCCCACAGCCAGATTGTTTATGTTTTGCCCCACTTACTTCCTCATTTTTCTTCTTTCGGTATTTTCTTTCTTTCAACAAGCTGAATTATTTGAGAGTCAGCTGCAGACAAGATTATCACCTCACCCTAAACACTCCCGTGCCTGTGTCCAGAGCCTCTATTACACACACACAGTAGCATTATCACATTTGGGACACTTATCATTGAAACAGTACCATTATCAAATCCACATGTCATCGTCAACATTCCACAGATTTGGCAGGGTGTGGGGGCTCATGCCTAGAATCCTAGTACTCTGGGAGGCTGAGGCAGGAGGATTGCTTGAACCCAGGAGTTTGAGGTTGCTGTGGATTAGGCTGATGCCATAGCACTCTAACCTGAGCAACAGAGTGAGATTCTGTCTCAAAAAATAATAATAATTCCACAAATTGTCCCCATGAAAGTCTTCATGGGTTTTTCTAGGTCCCTTCAGTTGTGTGTGGGCTCTGTAAACTGAAATCGCTCCTTCTTCAGTCTCTCCTTGACTTCATGGCCTTGACACTTAAAGTTCATGGGCTGACTATTCTGCAGCACGGTCCTCACTGTGCATCAGTCTGATGTTTCCCTGTGATTATATTAAGGTTCCACATCTGATAGATCTTTGCAAGGATATGCTAGAGGTGACGCTGTGTTCTTCTTGTGCATCCTATCAGGTGGCATACAACTGTGATTTGTCCCCAGCAGGATAATAAAAGATCCCACTTCACAGAGCTGATGCGAGGATTTAAATGAGACACAGCCCAAGACTTGATTTTGTAATTATTATGTCCCCTGAACTTGGAGGGAGGACCCAGCATGGGGCAGAAGAACAAACCCAGGCTGCTCCCACCCAGATCTGTCTCCTAGGCCCATCCTCACCTCACGTCCTAGAACTTAGTTAGACCCAAGATGCAAAGAGAGACACAGGCACATAGAAGCCTAGAATTCTAGTTGGGTCAGGCTGGAGGTCCACTGATGCTGTCTCAGCCTGAGCCTCTAACTGAGTGTTGTGGCATCGCTGCCCAGAGAGGGCAGAGGGATTCCCCAAGGCCACACAGCCAGTCACTCAGGCTGTGGGATCTCTGCCCAGGCTGCTGCACCCTCCCCACCAATGATTTTCAATGGAGAACCTCTAGGGGACACTTAGCAATGGCTGGAGACGTTTTTGGTTGTCACAACTTTGGGTGGAGGGAGTGGCTACTGGCATCTAAGGGGTGGAGACCAGGGACGCTGCTAAACATCCTACAATAGGCCTGGCGCAGTGGCTCACGCCTGAAATCCCAGCACTCTGGGAGGCTGAGGCAGGTGGATTGCCTGAGCTCATGGGTTGGAGACCAGCCTGAGGCAAAGCCAGAGCAAGACCTTGTCTCTAAAAATAGCAGGCCACTGTGGTGGATGCCTGTAGTCCCAGCTACTTGGGAGGCTGAGGCCAGAGAATTGCTTAAGCCCAAGAGTTTGGGGTTGCTTTGAGCTATGATGCCATGGCATTCTACTGAGGGTGACAAAGTGGAACTCTGTCTAAACAAAAAATCCTACCATGCACAGCACAGCCCCATAACAAAGGTCCCAGTTCAAATGCCAGTAGTGCCACAGTTGAGAAGCCCTGGTCCATGAGGAGCCAAAGGCAGCAGCAAATGGGGTGAACCCCTGGCCAGCCTCCGCCCCCACCGCTCCCCAACTAGCTGTGAAGAAAAGGCAGATTGGGACCCTTCAGTAGCAACTCAGATTTGAGGAAGGGAATCCACATTGCACAACTGGGGTTTTGCCGCCCAAGTCTGTTTTTTTCTGAGTTCACAAGAGTTCACATCAGTGCCATTGGAGAGGGTCTGAGGATGCCACAACCTCTGGGGAGCTGAAGGGTGGGCCTGTCGTTCACAGGGGTGCCTGCACGGGGCCTGGGGTCTTAAGCTTTCCTTGGCTGACAAGTTGCTCGGTGAGGCAGTTATACCCCAAGATCCTGTTGTCTTTTCTAGACTCTGATTTTACAGAACCTGAGGTTCCAGGTGGAGAGAGAGAATTAACCCTGGCACATTGCAGATTTTCATAAATGATTTGTTGAATAAATGAGTTGTGATCATTCATATTTGTTGCACATTTACTATGTGCCAGGAACTGTTTTAAGCTCTTTGTATGTATTATTTCACTCAATCCTTACCACGCCCTATTATTACCATCTCCCCATTTTGCAGAACAAGAAACTGAGGAACCGAGAAGTTAAGTCACTTACCCAAAGTCACAAGCTGTCAAGAGGAACATGAGTGAATAAATAAATGAATACAAGTTCCCATCTGGATCAGCATTTTTCCTTCAGCTATTACTATAATCGAAAGTCCAACTACAACTCTTCTTGGATCATAATGATCCCAGCTCAAGCCCCCTGATTCCCTGGTTCTCTCCAGGTCAGCCCCTCTCCCTCTCACTGTGTAAAGGAGACTTTCCCCAAAGCTGAGCCTGAGATGGGGTCCATGACATGAAGGCCTGGAGACACTCAGGAGATAGGGCCCTTTCATTTATGAAGGGCTTACTTTCCACCCCCACAATACACAACAGTCAGGGATTGTGCAAGACCCACTGCACACATGGGAAGACTGAGTCTCAGAAAGAGGACATCATTTACTCCAGGTCAAACATCTAAGTGACAAAGCTGGGATTTGAACCTACACCCATCCAGCTCGTGAGCCCTATAGACTGAAAGTGAAGAAACAACAGGCGGTGAGGAGGAGGAGTTGTCTGGCACAGGCAAATGAACCTTGGGGAGTCAGCCTCAGTTCATCTGACCAGCCCCATCTAAAAGTACAGGTCTCTGATACTTATGGGGTGACTAAGACCAGGGATATCTCTATCAAGGACATTATCACCCTGCAATCCTGCTCCTGGGTAAATACCCCAGAGAAACTCTGAAAAGTCCATTAGGAGGCTGATAAAAGTGCCACCCACAGGGGACGGCACCTGTGGCTCAAAGGAGTAGGGCGCCGGCCCCATATGCTGGAGGTGGTGGGTTCAAACCCAGCCCCAGCCCGGCCAAAAACTGCAAAAAAAAAAAAAAAAATGCCACCCACAGAGGAGAACCAGGTGCCAGGAGTATGGTCAGTAACAGCCTCCAGTTGTCATAGCTGCCTCAACTGAAGAGAGCCACCTTGCCACAGCCATTCTTCCCAGGCAGCCCAGACAGAGCAAGGCAATGTATTAGTCTGGCCATTTGTCCCAACATGCAAGACATTGACAGCAATTTCCCAGACTCCCCAAGTTTCCATAGACATCTCCATCAGCACCTACTTCCTCCCCCTCCATTTCCCAATAAATTCTATCTCAATGCACCCCAAACTCCATCTCTATGTCCAGACAACCAAACCTGGGACGGAGGCACATTTAATAACATGCAGCACAACAGTGTTTGTGGCTGTGGGGACTTGGAGGCAACATGTCTACCACAAGGAGAGTAGTTCATTAAAATGAGGCAGGCACATGCAAAAGAACATTATGCATCCGTGTAAAAAGCAAAGACTTCGAGGCAGGTGTGGTGCCTCACGCCTGTAATCCTACCACTCTGGCAGGTGGAAGATTGCTTGAGGTCAGAAGTTCAAGACCAGCCTGAGCAAAAGCAAGACCTTATCTCTACTAAAAATAGAAAAATTTAGCCAAGTGTGGTGGTGTGCACTTGTAGTCCCAGCTAATCAGGAGGCTGAGGCAGGAGGATCACTTGAGGCCAGGAATTTGCAGGAAACTATGATGACACCACTGCACTCTAGCTTGGGGGACAGAAAGAGACCCTATCTCAAAAAAAAGGAAAAGAACGTAAATGTCCATCAAAAAGAGACTGATTGCAATGGAATATTATGTGATCACTAAAGCAAATGTGGCAGCTCTATAGCATATATCAGAACAAGATCCAAGACACATTGGTGAATGAGAAACGCCAAGCACAGACCCGCATGAGAAGTGCGCTGCCATGTGCACCAATTCCACACGTGTGTGCTCACACAGACCATCTGAAACTGGAGAAAACCTGAAAAGGGCGGTGACCCCTGGGGAAGGGCCCTGGGAAAATGAGAGCAAGAGTGGGAGGGAGATCGACTTCTCATTGCAAACCCATCCACACCTTTCCAGTTTTGAACAATGAGCATATATTAAGTATTCCACTTAGGAAAAAAAAAAATAGAGAGGTCATGGCAGAGTTGATCTGAGGTTAGCCACAAGAAGGGTGGCACTGCATGGGGCCAGAGCCTGAGCAGGGTGGTGAAGGCATCTAGTCAGGGAGCAGAAAGGGGAGGGGCAGCAACAGCAAATGGGTTACATACGGCGATTGGGTCAAATCAGTAAACATATTGAGAATGATGGAAGCCAATTTTCTCACTGAAGGAAAAGAGAGTTCCAGATATAGAAAGAAAGAAAATAAGAATAAACTCTGTGGTGCTGGACTGGACCTGGAGGTATCAGTGTAAACCTGTCGTTTTCTAAATAGATGACAGACAGTGGCTCATGCCCGTAATCTTAGCACTCTGGAAGGCCGAGGTGGTTGGATTGGTTGTGCTTAGGAGTTCGAGACCAGCCTGAGCAAGAATGATACCCTATCTCTACTTTAAAAAAATGGAAAAACTAGCCAGGCATTGTGGTGCACACCTATAGTCCCAGCTACTTATGAGGCTGAGGCAAGAAGATCACTGGAGCCCAAGAGTTTGAGGTTGCTGTGAGCTGTGATACCACAGCACTCTACCCAGGTTGAGATAGATAGATGGTTAATAGATAGATAGATAAACAGAGGTTAGAGAGATAGATAATTCTTAGCTACCGAAGTAATAAATGTGTGTCTCAAGTATATACATACAATCCTTAGCTCTGGCCACTAAGAGGGCCAGGGAATAGAGACACCCCAGCAGCAATGAGCACACTTTGTCCTGAGATCTTGGTTTCTAAATACCAGTCTCCACTAAAAGGAGCCAGGGCTCCTTGGAGAAGTGGCTGATCCCGGGTTTGGGGCAGGGAAAATACTAGATGAACCTAGAGCACCTCATTGTGCCAGAAAACGAGGGTAACATGTCAGTAGGGCACAGAACCTAGCTAAAGGGGCTCCCAGGGGCCAAACCTGGAACAATTTGAGCATATTAAAAAATGAACAATCATGGTGATGAGAAGGAAGATGAGGATGAGAACCCACTGAATAAATAGAAAACTATGAATCCATACTGAAAAAATAAATAATGAACTGAAAGTCTGATAACATTCAGGATATTTACGTAGTTTCAAAGTACTTTTCCTCAAATGCTTCATAACTGCAAAGGGGCAAAAAATAACTTTACAGGGCGGTGCCTGTGGCTCAAAGGAGTAAGGTGGTGGTCCCATATGCTGGAGGTGGCAGGTTCAAACCCAGCCCCAGCCAAAAACTGCAAAATAATAATAATAACTTTACAGGTGTGAAGGCTGGCAGATACCTCCTCAACCAAGTGATACACTAGCAGCAATGGGACAAAAAGGGGGACACAGAGTCACTTCTGTGCTTTTCCTGCCAGAGATGTTGAACCAGCCTCTAACCAGGAGAAAACCCACAAGGAAGGACATGCTACAGAATAGCTGGCCGGTATCCTTAAAAGTGCCAAGGTCATGACTTTTCCCAGGGAAAGACTGAGAAACAGTTCGACCTTAAAGGAATGGCAGCTAAATGCAATATGTGATTCTAAACTGGATCCTCTTAGTAGACTACTAGGGCGATGGTGAAACTTGAGCAGGTCTGAGCAGATGATCTCAAGGCATAGGGTAATTTCCTGATTTTGATGGTTATACTGTGGTTATGGAGAAAAATGTCCTCATTCGTAGGAACTGTGTTTCAAAAAATTAAGGGACAATAAGGCATCAAATCAACAATTTTATTCTCAAATAATTCAGGAAAAATGTTCCTTGTACTGCATTTATAACTTTTCCATCGACTTGAGATCTTTCTCCCAAAAAAAGGGTTTTAAAGAGTGGCTCCTATGGCTCAAAGGAGTAGAGTGCCAGCCCCATATGCTGGAGGTGACGGGTTCAAACCCAGCCCCGTCTAAAAAAAAAAAAAAAAAAAAAACCCAGTATAAAAAAAGAAACAGGATGAGATCTATGGTTGAATAACAGTAACAGGAATTAAAACATATACTCTTAGTAATTCTTATGGCTCAGCAAGCCACCCAACTGAAGTGTATACCCAACTGAATTATGAGCAGATGTTCATCTTAGCCAAATTTTACAAGAATTAACTTTTTAAAAATTATCTCATCTAAAATATCTTTTTTTTTAGAGTCTCACTCAGTTGCCCTGGTGTTGAGTACAGTGACATCATAGCTCACAGCAACCTCAAACTCTTGGGCTGAAGCGATTCTCTTGCCTCAGTATCCCGAGTAGCTGGGACTACAGTTGCCTGCCACAACACCCGCCTATTTTTTTAGAGACAAGGTCTCGCTCTTGCTCTGGCTGGTCTCATACTCCTGAGCTCAGGCAATCCGCCCACCTTGGCCTCCCAGAGTGCTAGGATTATAGGCATGAGCCATGCTGTCTAGCCATAAAAATGTCATTTTTTTTTTTTTTAAGAGACAAGGTCTCACTTTGTTGTCCAGGCTGGTCTTCAACTCCTGGCCTCAAGTGATATTCCCACCTTGGCCTCCCAAAGTTCAGCCCAATTCTAAAGAGCCAAAACCTGGAAACAAATGTCCATGAGTGATCAAATGGGTGAATAAATTGGTATATCCATGTAATGGAATTCTCCTCCGTAATAAACACTTATATATATAACAACCTGAATGAATGTATAGTTACAACACTGAATAAAATAAGCCAGCCACAAAGCATGCCTATTGTGTGATTCCATTTCTATAAAGTGTGGAAGAAGGCAAAATTAATGTTTGCTTCTAGAAATCAGGATAATGATTACTGTTAGGACCAGGGGGAGGGTGGCAAGGAAGGGCACAGGGGTTTCTGGGGCACTGAAATGATGTGTTTCTTTTTTTTTTTTTTTTTTTTTTTTAGAGTCGCAGGCCAGGGCTGGGTTTGAACCTGCCACCTCCGGCATACAGGGCCAGTGCCCTACTCCTTTGAGCCACACAGGTGCCGCCCCAATGATGTGTTTCTTGATCTGGACATTGGAGGATCCATGCCAGGAAAATTCACAGAGCTGTGTGCCTCTGTGGTGTGCGCGGACCTCTGTGTGTATATTTCACTGACAGAAGAAGACAGAAAACAAGATGGTGCATAGGTAAGGACAGGTATCAGCCTCACTGGGGCGGGGGCTACAGGAAGTGGGAGAACTGGACGTGGGAGCTGGGGTGAAGGGGGAAATAAAATGCAGAACGGGCCTTGCGAGGGCCACTGACAGTCCTGTCCCAAGAACTGGGAAGTGTGATGAGCTCTGCACCTGAGATTCATGGATAAAGGCAGGAAAGGGTCTCTGTTGTCTATTATCCCTCCCCACCCCCAAAAGGGTCAGCAGGGCAAGGGTGAAGACTGGCCCCATTTGGCATGAGAGTTCTGAGGCCTGGCTTGAGTCAAGTGGCCCCAGTGGCCCTTCCCCCTGCCCCAGTTCTCTCTCCTCCACAGCCTGCAGTCTCCCACCCACCAGGCTCTCTGAAGAGTCTTCCCCCTGCCTGGCCACCTCCATCCCTGCCAGGGCTCCAGGGCTGGAACAGGGATCTGGTGACAGCTATAAAAATAAAAGCTCATCCAGCTCAGCTCCCTGGCCTCCAGACTCACCTCACAGAGATCTCAGCTGGTCTGGCCCCAGGCAGGCTGGCAAAGGTGCCTCCCAGCCCTGGCAGGCCAAGGCCTTTGTAGAGCAGGTGGTAGTGGTGGCAGCATGGGGCAGAGGGGTTATTCGGGGTAGCTGGGGTATTCGGCCCCAGTGCAGCTGCCAACACGCTCTGTGAGCTACAGCAGGGCCTGACCCTCTCTGTTTCCAAACTGAAGGCCCCTTGGTGGGTCACATATGTGGCCTGAGTGGCACAGAATTTGGAGTTTACTGAGGTCAGCAGAGAAATTTCTATATATTCTAAAGACCTAGATCGAGCCTGACCTGATGCACCCTGCGATTTCAGAGTCACAGGGGAGACACCTGAGGACAAGCAGAATATTTTCATGACAGAATGTCCTTGCACATTATTTCTTTTCCTGGCCACCATTTATTCAAAATAAATAAAAAGAAATCCCTCCACCACTGCGGATGGAAATTATTTTTCCTAAGCAAAGAGTTCATTTCTGCACTCATGTGCAATAGTGTCAGTAGAACATTCTCAGACAAGGAAGCACTGGGGCATCACTAAAAAAATGCAGGTCACAAAACAGGTTGATTCCGCTTTGGCAAATGTATCAGTTAGAAATAGATTCAGCTGCCAGTAACAGGAAGCCAAAATGACAGAGACCTCAATAAGCACAGATTTCTTTTTCTCTCATGTAAACAAGCCCAGAGCAAGGCAGGTAAGGACGGGTGTGGCTGTTCCACCACCATCAAGAGTTCAAGTGCCTTTTGTCTTTTGGTTTCACCACCCTCAGCAGATGGCTTCCATGCCTCAGTGTTAGCCTCCTAGATCAAGAGGGCCCCTGAAGCTCTGGCCATCACATCTGAGTTCCAGGCAGGATGCAGGAAGAAGCAGGGAATAAGGCACTGCAGAGAAGGGAAGCAAAAGGGAATATGCCTTACAGCTGAGTCAGCCCCCATTAAAGAGCTTACCCCAAACCCTCACCTACAACTTCTATTTTTATTTCAGTGGTCATCACTAGCTGCAAGAGAGGCTGGGAAATGTAGTCTCTTAGTTGAGCACTTGCCCCCAACAATAAGAAGGGTCCCATTGTTAAGGAAGGAGGGAGTGGGGAGTGAATAATGTTGAATCAGCAACCGTACCTACAATGAGAAAAAATACACATAGAATGAAAACTCTGGAAGGAAGTTAACAACTGCTACATACAGTCTCTCTACAATCACCCTGCTTGAATAAACCCATCAGATCTCTGCAAAACACCATGAGGAATTTTATTATCTTCTTGTTACAAATGGACGAACTGAGTCCCAACAAGACACATTCACTTGCCCCAAATAATGCATCCAGGAAGTGATGGGTTCTACTTTTAAGAAACTTGTGGCCTTCCTGGTACTTAAATGCTGCCTTTTGACTGAATGTAAATTTTACATACAAATCTTTTCATTAAAAAGGGTGAAGCAGAGGAAGGTGAAGTCTTCTTGCCTTCTTTGGTGCTTAAAAGAGATCTTGAAATCAGAAGGCCTTGGTTTCCCACCCCTTGAACTCAATCCTCACAACCACCTTATAAGGCAGATGCTATTATTACCCAATTTAATAACTAAGGAAACCGAGGCACAGAGACGTGAAGTCACTTGCCCAAGGCTACACAGCAAGTGTTAACAAGTTTATTTCTGGGCAGTGGTATTTCTGGTGCTTTCTGTTTCCTTCTCTTATTGATATTCTGAGTTCTATGACCTTCCCACCATAGTCATGCATTACTTAGGAAATGAAAAAGAAAGAAAACGGGCTCAGCACCCGTAGCACAGTGGTTACGGCACCAGCCACATGCACTGAGGCTGGCAGGTTCGAACCCAGCCTGGGCCAGCTAAATAACAACTGCAAAAAAAAAAAATAGCCTGGCCTTACAACTGATGCCTGTAGTCCCAGCTACTTGGGAGGCTGAGGAAAGAGAATCACTAAGCCCAAGAGTTTGAGGTTGCTATGAGCTATGCCGCCACAGCACTCTACCAAGGGCAACATAGTGAGATTCTGTTTCAAAAAACAAAAAAGAAAGAAAAAAGACACTCTCCCAGGGGTCCAGTCTCCTGCCTGTCCCTAAGCCCCTCACCCTAAAGGCCCTAGGGAGGTCTACCCTCACCTCCCTTCCCAGCTGCGCTGTCTCCCTGCATGGGGCTGGTGCCCTCTTCCCTGCAGTCACAGCTTCCCAAAGAACTCTCCCTTTCTTGGCTCCAGTACCCACTCCTGGCCAGCCCTTCTCCTCATTCCTGCCCGCTGAGCAGCTCCTGTGGCTCCAGGCCCTGGGTCAGAGGCTCCTCGCCCACGAGGTCTCCTGGGCCCAGGCAGGTGGCCTGCCTGTGCCCTTCACCCACTGCACTTTGCCTCTTCCCAAGGGATGAGGGGCCATTTCATTCCACTGACAGACTTGTCAAGGGCTTTCCAGGTGCCAGGCCTGGCAGGGACACTCACTCATTTATCCTCAAACAACCCCTCTCAGCCTCACCCCAGCCTCCCAGGTGTGGTGTGAGGGACCCTGACACCCCAAACCCATCCTCCTCTCCCTCACTCCCTTCATTGCTGCCTCTCTTTCTCTCCCACGGAGCTCAGCCTGCCTCAGGGCCTTTGCATGTGCTGTCCACCCTGCCTGGGATGCTCTGTAAGCTCTTTTCCCAGTCACTCTCTACCACTTCCTCCACTTATTTCCTTCAAAATCTGAAACAAGTTTGCCAGTTTTCCAGCTGCGGATTGTCTGTCTCACCCACCAGTTCTGAGAGGGCGGGGACCATCTTGAGTGAGTGGGTGCTCACTCACTATTGGCTGAACGCATGTACTCTCTGTCAGCAGGTGAGGAAGCCTAGGCCCAGAGAGGCCAAATGCCTTGTCCGAGGTCACTCTGTAAGCAAGGGACAAAGTCCACAGCTATTTTTGCCCCAGCATCACACCACTCAGAGGGAATAAGATCGAGGTCGGGCAGGCAGGAAAGGGGCTAAGTTTGGGCGACGCACAGACCTGAACCTGAATCGCAATGTCTTGCTCTTCGGGTAGAGCTTCCTCTCACAGCCTCAGGTCTCCCCTCCGCCAAGGTGGAGCTCTTTCCTTCTTGCCTCCTCAGACACCTGGAGAGACTCAAACACCCACAGGCCAGGGCCTCAGAAAACACCCAGCTTCCCCAGTTTCAGTCAGCCAGCCCAGGTCTCCCTCCGACCCTGCACTTGGCCAACACACTGTCAAAACATCGGAGAGGACAGTGGCCTGCTGGCCTCCTGGTGCCCCTGAAACACCACTGTAGACCAGCCACACCGCCGAGAGAGCCCCGGGGTGGGGGTGGGGAGAACTGGGAAGCAGAGCTTATGAGAGGTTTGGGGCTTAGGGGGAGGAGGGGCAGTGCAACATCTCACATTTGCCACTCACCAGCTCTTGGGCCAGTGACTTTGACTCTCTGTACTTCGGTTTTCCCATCTGGGGACAGGGAGCAATAAATGACACCCGCATCATTGGACTTTTATAAATGTAAAGCATCCAGGATAGTGACTGGTGCAGAGCAAATGCTCCTTAAACCATGGCTGCTCCCCAGTCCCGCCTCACCTGGCTCAGGCCTCTGCTCAGATGCCACCTCCTAGGAGGGGCCTTGAGGGACCTCCCCACCCCTCTGCCTCACCTTCCTTCCCGCAGACCCCTTTCTCCCTACCTGCCATTATCCTGTTCTAGTTACTGGATACTTAAAGTGTCTGTCTCTCCTCATAACTTGCCACCTCCATCTTGCCACCACATGTCCCCAGCACACAGCAAAGGGTCTGGCATATAGCAAGTGCTCAGTAAATGCTTAGCTAATAAATGAAGGGGGAGATGAGCAAATAAATGTCTCAGAGTCTGGACAAGACTTAAGAGGGCAGAGGAACATCTCTCAGTATTTAGGAGTAGTTACCTTCTTGTTCCTACCCTCACTTCCACCATTCTTAGCTAGGCATCCTTGGACAGATCATCTCACCTCTCTGAGCCTATTTGATGGCAGGAAAATGCCAATAACAAAAGCTGCAGCTTTTAAGAGACCGATGAGCTGATTAAACCAGCAAGCTCAGCCTTAGCACCAGGCCCAGCACCCAGCACCATCTTGAGCTTTGATTGAACACCCACTTTTCTCCTTGGTAAAATCACCAGGCCGTAGGATGACTGCATAGAATTATGAGGTGTGAACGTGTTTTATTAACTCTCTTCTTAATAAAGAGAAGCAAATAAATGTTAAGCAAACATTGATTGGTGTTCCAGGCTCCCCACCTCCCAGTGAGGGGTAGCCTCAGTGGTCCAACCCATTAAATGGGTCTGTGGTTAACGTGACCGGCTTCCTTTGGGAGATGACAGGATCCAGCTGGCCATCTGTGCCAAGGGATTGGAGTGGTGCTTTGTACAACTTAAACACTTGACTCACAGCCACTATTACTATTATTATTTCTGGTGGCTTGGCCCTGCCCCCTGGCTCCCTCGCCCATCCCACTCTCCCTTTCTGGACTTTTGAAGGGACTGGTTCCCCTCCCTACATGCCCTTAGCCTTTGTAGCTTATTAATCCATGGGTTATCTGTTACCCCAGCTACGACATCCCTTCAAATCTTTCAGGCACAGCTCCATCCATAGTGCTCCCACACTGGGTCAACCAAACCACTGTCAAAGCCCCCAACCTATTAACTATGTCTCCGAACCTTCTGCAGGGGCAAAGGGGCTTGGGTTCAAATTCCTTTTCCACTGCATCCAAATAGTGAAACTTTCTGTAGCAAATCGTTTCATTCTGGGGCTTGTTAAACTTGAGGCCAGGCAAAAAGCCCTCCAAAAAGCCTAGGACTGGGGAAAGGGGTGGGATGACACACCAGGTTCTCAGCCCAAACTTTCCCTGGCCACTTGGGCATCAGATGGAGTTCTGTAACCAGCTCCACCTGTTCCACCTCGAGCGTGAGTCTCACTTTTGTGTGCCTCAATTTGCTTTTTTTAGAAATGGGTGAAATACCTCCATAGTGTTTATGTAAATTAAAGGAAGGGGTGTGTGTGTGCACACAAAGAGCTACTCCTTTTTTTTTTTTTTTTGAGACAGAGCCTCAAGCTATCCCCCTGGGTAAAGTGCCATGGCATCACAGCTCACAGCAACCTCCAACTTTTGGGCTTAAGCGAGTCTCCTGCCTCAGCCTCCCAAGTAGCTGGGACTACAGGCGCCCGCCACAACGCCTGGCCATTTTTTTTTTTTTTGTTTGCTGGCACCATTGTTGTTTGGCGGGCCCGGGCTGGGGATTCGAACCCACCACCTTAGGTATATGTGGCTGGCGCCTTAGCCGCTTGAGCCACAGGTGCCGAGCCAAGAGCTACTCTTAATGCTGGCACAGCGCTCAACAAACAGGAGTCAGGGGTGGGTGTCAGTGTTCAGCCAGGCTGCTCCCTGTCACCTCACTGGGTGAGCTGCTGCCACCGGCCAACTCTTGGTGACGAAGGGGAAGCAGGAATTAGAGACATTGATTTCTAAATTGCAACCCTCCCCACCACCCCTGGAAAGACCCCTCCCTCCCTAGGTCCAGTCCTCCAGCCTTTGCCTTCAGCAAGTAAATCTTTTAAAGAGTCTGAGCCAACATCCTGTCACTGGTACTGATAAAGGCCATCAAAGCCAGCAGGGTGTCGGGCATGGTGGCTCATGCCTGTAATCGTACCACTCTGGGAGGCCGAGGAAGGTGGATAGCTTGAGCTCACAGGTTCAGGACCAGCCTGAGCAAAAACCGAGATCCCGTCACTACTAAAAATAGAAAAACTAAGGCAAGAGGATTGCTTGAGCCCAAGAGTTGGAGGCTGCTATCAGCTATCATGCTACAACACTCTACCCAGGGTGACAGCTTAAGACCCTGCCTCAAAAAAAAAAAAAAAAGCCACCAGGGCATAGGACCGGTCTGACTTTGAGGCTCTAAGGCCCTGCACGACCAGTTGTCCAGTCGCCCAAGGCTAGGAAGAGGTCCCAGGCTAAAGGGAGGTTATCTGTGTCCCGCAGTCTGCATAGTCCACAGTTGTGTCACCAACGATGGAGTCTGCCTGGATCCCCAGTGCCATAGAGGTGGGATCAGAGTGTCACTCTCTCTGTTCCCCAAAACCTGGGCTCCCACTGGGAAAGTACATCCAGGCCCTGGGAGGGAAAGGGAGGAGAAAGCATTCCCCTTTCTCCAACCACAGTATCAGCACTGCTCCCAAGATTCCAGGCTGTCGCAGGCCCTTAAGTGAGCCAATCTGTGAAGCCTGCTAATCCTGAACTCCTCAGGGCAGGGCAACCCCAAACCACTTTCTTGCCCATAGGGATATGACAGCAAAAGCTGCCCCCCAGCCCTAAAAACAGACGTCGTAGTAGTACCCCACCTTCCCAAAGGTGGTTGTGAGGTTTAAATCAGGTGGGGCAGGTCCAGGGTTTACCAGACACTGGCCCCTGGCAAGTGCTGACCATGCTCACACTGCACTGAAGACTGGGGTGCCAAGTGCCAAGAGCCTCCCAGCAAAAAATAATAACAAGAGCAAACGCTTATATAACACCTCTCGCGTGCCAGGCACCGTGGGACGCTGTGCATGTATCCACCAACCCCTCCATCCACATCCTCAACTCTCAGGAATGCTGTCCAGCACTGGAATGGGGGTGGGGGGTGCAATGAGGAGGGGCTGAAGAGGGCAGAGGGGGCTGGGAAGAAGAGTTTGACCCAGGCAATCAGGGACTGCAGCCCTGGTTGCCTGGTATAACCATCTTTAGCCAGCAGGTGACGGTGGGCCTCAGTGTCCCTATCGGGGCAGAGGGAACATGGCAAGTTCCCATGACAAGTTCCCATGCCAAGGCAAGGAGGAAAAGTGTAAGAACCCTTCCCCAACCTCCTTCAACCTGGCCTGGCTTCTCCCCTCCCACTGGCCAGAGACACACAAACCAGCCAGGGACAAACAAACAGTCTCGCCCACACACTCAGGCTGCCCTCTTAAAAATCTACATATATACATATACACAGAGTATTTTACAAACAACCCACCCCACTACACAAAAGAATCTGCCCTGATGCAGACTCAGCAGGAACAAGGCCTGAATCCCCCTCCTCCTACAGAGTCACAGGCCTTCCTTCCCTGTCTTCAAACACAGGGCAGGGGTCACAGACCTCCCAGCCCCTCCAAACTCAAGCCTGACACTGGGAACCAGCCAGAGGTCCTGGATTCTCTTCCCAAGCAGGGTTCCCAGACACCCATCCCAGCACCCAGGGGTGCTGAGTCACCCTGAAAGCCCGACCCAGCACTCTTCTCCCCAAAGCTTTACTCCTGCAGCCAACACCCCCATCTCCAAGCAGACCCTGGGGGAGGCAGGGGATAGCAGAGGAGAAAAACCAGCTGCAACACCCCATCCAACCAAAAAATCCAAAAATAATAGCAGCCCCCCCACACACAACCCCCTACACACCAGAAACGCAAAAACAAAACCCTGTAAATCCAAAATAAAGGGAAAAAACAAAAGCCAACTACTGCCCCCAAAAGGCTTTTTAACCATTCTCAAAAAAAAAGTTTATTAAAAGTGTTCTTACTTAATGCTTGAAACGGAAGATTCCCAAAATATACAGACGCCTCTTTTCTCATAGAAATAGATTTTTTTATAATACAAAAAAAAAAAAGACAAAAAAAAAACATCAACAGCAACAACCCCGTAGGAACATCTTTAAGCTATTACTCAGGGCCCGGCTGACAGTTACACGTGGGTTGCGTCAGTCCCGTGTACACACGCGTTCAGCCATGTTTAAACCGATTGCATCAACTTCGAAACCGGCCCGCCCGCCGGCGCCTGGAGAGGGGGCAAAGGAAAGGCAGAGAGTTTATCATTCATCTGTACACATAGACGTTTCTTCTTTAAATAACACCACGAACGGGCGGCCCATCTGCATGTGCGGTTGGTTTGGACAAAAATATAGATATATATATATAATAAAATATTAAAATTACCGACGGGCTCCCCGCGCTGCCAAGTGCCCCAATGCCAAAGTTTTGCCGGCGCCACCGGGGGCGGGGGCGGGAGCGCGGGGCTCCCCGGAGTCTCAGCGGCCGCGGCGCGCCCAGCAGCGCGGACACCGGCCGGCAGGGGGACGCGCGCGGGGGCCGCGCTAGCAGTGGCCAGAGGAGGCGAGCAGGGGCTCGGGCAGCTGCTTGAACAAGTTCCGCAGGGTGCTGAGCTCGCGCGACAGCTGCTCCACCTTCTTCTGGAGCCGCTCGTTCTCGGCCGTGAGCTCCAGGACCTTGTGCTGCGTCTCCAGGTTGCGCATCTTGGCCTTGTCGCGGCTCTTGCGCACGGCGATGTTATTGCGCTCGCGCCGTATCTTGTACTCGTCGCTGTGCTTGTCCACGGTCTTCTTGGCCTTGGTCTTGACCTGCGAGGGCGCCGGCGCGGCTCCAGCGTAGCAGGCGGCCGGGGGCGCCTTGGCGTCTGCTGGACTCGGCGTGCCTGGCGGACTGGACGACGAAGACGTGGAGAGGCTCCCGCTGCTGCCGCTTGGCACCGCCTGGTAGCCGAGGTAGGCGCGCAGCGCGTACGGGAAGCCGGCCGCCATGCCTGCGGGGCCGCCGCCCGGCGCTCCGGCCTCCTCCTTCCGCTTGCAGTCCGCGGGCTCGAAGCCCGGCTCCGCCTTGAGCTCGGCGGGCGGCGGCGGCGGCGGGGGCGGCGGGTGCAGGGGCGCGAAGCAGCTGGGGTGCAGCGCGCCCTTGGCGGTCCCCAGGCGCCCCAGGCTCACGTAGCTGTACTCGGCCGCCTTCTTACAGTTCTTGCCCCCGTAGTCGTCGGAGAAGAGGTCGGAGAGGAAGTCGTGGTGCTGCCCGGAGGAGGCGGGCGCGGGGGCGGGCGCGGGCGGAGCCGCCTCAAAGGTGTCCGTGGCCGTGGCGGTGGCCGGCGCCGGGGCCTGCGGCGCGCCCAGCGGCTCCAGGTACGGGCTGAAGTCGATGGCGCGCTCGTGGTCGCCTATGCTACCCAGCTCGCCGGCGGGGGGGCGCGGCCCGGGTCTGGCCGCGGGGGGCGCCGTAGGGGCCGCCTTGCCGCCGTACGCAGCAGCCAAGCAGTCCGCCTCGTAGTAGAAGTTGGCCACTTCCATGGATTTAAAGGCAGGAGGCGGCGGCAGGGGGAGACATGCTGGGTCCCAGGCCACCAGGCGTTGCATGAACGCGGGTGCCCGGGGAGGGGGCCAGAGGCTGCCCGCTCCGGCCGGCCCGCAGGTGGCGCGGCCTCCCTGTTCCGAGCTGTCGTTGCTGTATCGCTGCTGCTGCTGCTACTGCCGCTGCCGAGGTGGCCGCTATTAGTGCGGGGGCTGGCGGCTGGACCCCTCCAGTGGGTCGCTTTCCTGGTCCCGTGCGCAGCTCTGACTCGCTAAAGTTTCTCCTGAGCCCGGTTATTTATAAGGCGACCCATGGCAACGGCTGCGTCACTCCTGGGGCGGGCCCCTCCCGCTCCCCGGCCGCCGGGACGCGGAGGACACGACTGCAGCCGCCTGAGACCCCTGGGAGGGCGGCAGCAGGGTGAGGCCTCGGGATCGGGGACCAGGAGTGCGTTCTGGGTTGGGGGGAAATTCCCCGACCGCGGGGGGCGACCTGACACCCCCTGCCCACCTCAGTCCGGCGGCCGCGGGATTGGGAGCGAGAAGGGGAGGTGCGACCCCGCCCCCGGACCGCCCCCTCTGGGCTGGAGGCTACACTGGAAGGCGGGGGAATCCGAGGAGGGGGCGACCTGATCGCCTTCCCGACCCCAAACACGGCCGGGGCCCGCCCCCTGCTGGAGGCGACGGTGGTTTCAGGATGGCGGAGCCCAGCCGGACATCCTGCAAAGGGGACGCTCCCCAGGCTGGACCCCAGAGACCCCGATCCCCAGCTCTGGCTCTTGGAAGAAATGACCTATCTCCAAGGCCCTTACTTGGGCGCGGCCCCGCCCCTAAACACTCCCCCTAACCCTGGGTTCATAGCTCTTGGAAGGAAAAGACTCCACGCCTGTGGCGACTTCCCTCTTAAAGCCACCACCAACACGAGGACTCCGTGGGAAGGGAGTTCTGGGCAAGGGTGCGCTCCACTGGGCCTCGGCCTGGGTCGACCACGTCCCTCCCCGAGCCCCGCCTACCGCACCTGCCTCCAGTTTCTTCTACCCCTGGGTCCCTTGCCACCCCACCTGACCTCGGCCCCCAGGATGGTGGACAGGGCGGGGGCTGCTCTGAGTCACTTCACTTCTCTAAGCTTCAGTCCATGCAGGCAGGGTCTCATTACTATTAGTAGTGCTGCTATTGCCCCCACCACAGACTTTCAAGTTTTAAGATCACTATGGGCTGTTCATCAGAAAGGGACCCCCACAGAGGATACTAGCGAAGGCCCAGAGCCAGAGCAGCATACCAAGATCACATAGCCTCATGTGCCTTCATTCAGAAAAATCCCTGTCTGGGCCCCCTAAGATCTAACTGCGGCCAAAAAGCCTTTACTTTCTGAGGCTGCTCGGACAGGGGTCAGGCCAGTCACCCACTGGGGACTATTTTTATCAAGTCCCTACTCTGTACTCAGGTTGACCCTGGACCCCAGGGTTGACTTTTCTACCCTGCCAGAGAGATGCTACTGCTGTTTCTGTTTCACAGATGAGGAAACAGGGCCCAAACACAAGCCTGAGGCCCTCTGACCACCTGCAGCATGGACTCAGATCCATGTGCCCTCCCCAGCCCCATTCCTACCCCACTGGGGCAGCTCCCTGGGCCCACCCTCTGCCACTCCCAGCCCAGGCCTCTCAGGCAGGAGCTCCCAGCCTCCTGGTGCTGACCCCCGGCCCACTGACCCTAGCCCTGGCCCCATTGGGCGAGAGGACATTGCTCAACCTTCAGTGTTATCTGCTGAGCTGGGGTGACCTCCGCCCCCAAGAGCTGGAGAAATGACATCTCTGTGTGCCCTTGGGGGTGGGGGGCAGGGAGGGACAGGATGAAGCCCTGGCCCAGCCTACCGCTGACTCTCTGGGCCTTCCCAGCAGCTTCTAGGCTGGGGAGGCGATGGAAGCCCAGAAGGGTGCAGCAGCTTCCCCAGGGCCACCCAGCCAAGCCTTCTGGAGCTGCAAATTGGGATACTCAGTGTTGAGCTGGAGGGCCATGGCCTCTGAGAAGACCTTGTCCTGCCAGCTAGTGAACTTCCTTCTCAGGTTCCCCCCACACTGCCACACCATGAGGACTGCCCCTCGAGTATTGGAACTAACTCCTGGGCCGAGCAGTCCCAAAATCTACCAGGGAATGAATGCATTTGCCTTTCCATCAAATCACTGCCCTCCCTCCCCAGCTCCTCCCATTGCACTTTCTCAGGTCTCAGCCCAAAGTTACCTTCTCTGAGAAGCCTTCCTTGACCTCCCCATGGAAAGTTCTAGGCCCTTGGCTATGCCTTTATCACCCCCTTCACCTTTCTTGTTATCTCATCTACCAACTTGCTGTCTGTCCCTGCTCCCCCCTCCCTATGTCAGCCCTACCAGGACAGGGATTTTTCTTTATTTTGTCCACTGCTGTTCCTGCATTGCCTAATTCAGTGCCTGGCACACAGAAGATGCTCAGTGGTGGTGAATGAATGAATGGAGGAGGCTGAGAAGAAGGAGAGGTTCCCTGTTATTTGAGCTGTATGACCTTAGGCAAAACGACTCCTCTCTCTGAGCCATACCACTCCCCACACACACACTCTTTCAGGTTCTAGAAAAATACAGCAAGACCTGGGGGTCTGAAGTTAGCTGGAGGATTTGCTATGTGTCCTCAGGCCAAACGCCCACCCCTCTCTGAACCACATTTTAAATTCAGTGCATGTATTAACTTATCTGATCCCCCTGATAATTTGAGGAAAGCAAATTGTATTGTTATCACCACTTTACCAATGAGGAAACTGAGGCCCAGAAAAGCTAAGTGTGCCTGCACAAGGTCATGTTAAAGGGATG
Source organism: Otolemur garnettii (assembly GCF_000181295.1). Classification (NCBI taxonomy): domain Eukaryota; kingdom Metazoa; phylum Chordata; class Mammalia; order Primates; family Galagidae; genus Otolemur; species Otolemur garnettii. The sequence goes on along the minus strand of NW_003852418.1, from coordinate 11,623,621 downwards.
AGGAGGAATAAAGTGTTTCCAGTCTGACCTTCCTCTTTGGGTTTGCAATAAATTGTAACAGGTCTGACAGGGCCTGTTAAGCCCCATTTTCTGGATGAAAAAACTGAGGCCCAGAGAAGGGTGATCCAGGGTCACCCAGTGAGTCAAGGGGTAACTCAGACCCTGTGACTAACCTCCAAGGACCAGACTTGGCCCCATCAGGGTCTTGGCCCTCTGGCCTCCAGGATGGAACACACTTCCACTCTTCCAGGTCCCTGCTGGGCATTCCCCACCCCTATAGTGAAAACTGCCCCATCACCAACCCAGGTGTCCTGTAAGACTGCAAACTGGGTGACGTCATCCCTTGTTTTTTACAAGGCTGTTTGCTGCTGGACAGGCCCTGCCTGCTGCCCTGCCATTAAAACTCAGCCATTCTCCAAGGGGGACTTGGGGGAGCTTGAACCACCACTGCGAGGCCCAGAGCATGCCCGAGTGGCTGTATGAGCCTGGCCACCTCAGTCCTGCAGGCAGTGAGGGCCCAGGAAGTAGGATCTACCTAGTGACGCCTCTCCCTGCACTAGCCTTCAAAACCTGGAGCTAGGAACGATCACAGAATTTGTGGCCAAATTCAGTTTAACCCCATAGTGTTTTGCTTATTTTATCTGCGTGTGAATTTGCTGCTAAAATGTAAAAATCAGGGCTCGGCACCTGTAGCTCAACCGGCTAAGGCGCCAGCCACGTACACCTAAGGTGGCGGGGTCGAATCCAGCCCGGACCCGCCAAACAACAACGACGGCTGCAACCAAAAAATAGCCGGGTGTTGTGGCAGGCGCCTGTGGTCCCAGTTACTTGGGAGGCAGAGGCAGGAGACTCGCTTGAGCCCAGGAGTTGGAGGTTGCTGTGAGCTGTAATGCCACGGCACTCTACCCAGGGGGACAGCTTGAGGCTCTGTCTCAAAAAATAAATAAATAAATAAATGTAAAAATCAGAAGACGACACATCAAAATACAAACTTCTGGCTTCTCTTTTACAACCCAAAGCTCTGTCTTGGCACCTATATCTCAAGTGGCTAAAGGCACCAGTCACATACACCAGAGCTGGTGGGTTCGAATCCAGCCCGGGCCTGCCAAACAACGACAAATACAACCAAAAAATAGCCGGGCGTTGTGGCAATCGCCTGTAGTTCCAGCTACTTGGGAGGCGGAGGCAGGAGAATGGCTTAAGCCCAGGATTTGGAGGTTGCTGTGAGCTGTGATGCCACAGCACTGTACCGACGGTGACAGAGTGAGACTCTTATCTCAAAAATAAAGAAAAATAACTTCACAAAGCAGGCAGTTTGGGGGAAACTGAGGCCCAAAGAGGATTATGACTATCCTCCTGTCCCCCCCCCCACTCCAGCGCCGAAATCACAGTAAATTGATAAATGCCAGATCCCCTGATTCAAATATTTGAAATTTTCCCCACCTCGCCTTCTCTCTGAGGCTTTAGTTTTCCCACCTGCCAAATAGGAACGGCAGAGAAAAGAACCCTGAGGGCCGCAAGGTGGAAAGTTTCTGGCATCCAGGGCTTCAGAGCCCTGCGTCGCTCAGGCCGCCTAGTGAAACTTGCCTAGGTCTATGCTGCCACCACGTGGCAGGCTTTGTAACTGCAGAAGTGAGTTAAGGGAATGAGGCTCGTCTGGTACCTGGCAAGGCCAGCGCTGGGGATGTGATAGCCGCGTAAGGGACATGAGCAGGCCATGAAAGGAAAAAAATGTCCAACAGACAGAAAATGTATACATTCATCAAATGTTTTTTGGCACTGCTGTGATGCTGGCCCCAGAGACAACATTCGTAAACAAGATGGAAGAAACTCCTGTTTTCAAGGAGCCAGCGAGGGTTCTAAGCAGAGGAGGGGCCAGATCTGACTTAGGTTCTAAGAGGATGCCCTGGACTATTGGGGGCTAAGTAGTGGAAGGAAAGGAGAAACAAGCAGACCAGCCAGGAGGAAGCCAGTCCTGCAGGCAACGGGTGATAAGGACCCAGCCAGGGCACCGGCCACAGCAGTAGTGAGGAAGTGGTCAGATCCTGAATCTGTTCTGAAGGTGGGACCTTCAGCATTAGCTAATTATATAAAACAACCACACAATGGACCACTCAACGGCCACTTAAAAGGACAAGGTATATAGCACCAAAAGCACAGGAGAAAAAAATAAACTGGACTACATCAAAATTTAAAATTTCTGTGCCTCAGAGGACATAATCCACAAAGTGAAAAGGTGAATCATGGAATAGGGAGAAATATTTGCAAACCATATATATGATAAGGGAGTCATATCCAGAATATAGAAAGAACACTTACAAATCAACGACAAAAGTAATTCAATTAAAAATGAGTCAAGGACTTGAATAAATATTTCTCCAAAGAAGAGATATGGGTGGCCAGTCACATGTTAATATTCAACCTCACTTACTGTTAGGGACATGTAAACCAAAGCCGCGATGGGAAGAGGATTTTGAATGTTCCCAGCACAAAGAAATGATAAATGCTTGTGGTGATAGATATCCTAATTACCCTGATTTGATCATTACAGGTTGCAAACATGTATCAAAATATCACATGTCTGATAAACGTGTATAATTATTATGTGTCAACTAAAAATAAAAGGAAGAAAACACAATGAGGTACAATCTTAAACCCATTATGATAGCTTCTGTGTTGATGTGTAGAAAGTGGAACCCTTGTGTAGCTACTCTGAGAAACGGTATGGCTGTTCCTCAAAAAATTTAAAATAGAATCACCATATAACCCAATAATTGTCTTTCTGAGTATATACCCAGACAAATTGAAAGCAAGATCTTAAAGAGATCCTTACACATCTGTACTCCTAGCAACATTATTCATAACAGCCAAAAAACAGAAACAACCCAAGTCCCCATCAAAGGACGAATGGATAAAGCATGGTATGTCCATGCAATGGGATATTACTCAACCTTTAAAAAGGACATCTTGGCTCGGTGCCCATAGCGCAGTGGTTATGGCACCAGCCACATGCACCGAGACTGGCAGGTTCAATGCATGTGAACAACAATGACAGCTGCAACAAAAAAATAGCCGGGCATTGTGGCGGGCACCTCCCAGCTACTTGGGAGGCTGAGGCAAGAGAATCACTTAAGTCCAAGAGTCTGAGGTTGCTGTGAGCTGTGATGCCACAGCACCCTACCCAGGACGACAGCTTGAGACTCTGTCTCAAGGGAAAAAAAAAAAGGAAATCTTAACACATGTTACAATGTGAATGAACCTTCAGGATATTATGCTAAGTAAAATAAGCTAGTCACAAAAGGACAAATAACTACATGATGCCACTTACATGAAGTACCTAGAGTCATGAAATTCATAAAAGCAGAAAATAGAATAGTGGCTGCCAGGGGCTGAGCAGGAGGTTACTTTTAATGGGGACAGAGTTTCAGACTGGGAAGATGGACACAGTCCTGGAGGTGAATGGTGCGATCGTTGCACAGTGATGTCAGTGTCCTCAGAGGACATGAGTTAATATGATAAGTTTTATGTTGTGTATATTTTACCACAATTTTGAAGAAAAAAAAAAGGGGGACAAGGTGGATGTTCATAAGTGAACATGGAAAGATGGCCACCAGCCTTGTGACTTGATCAGGGGGCAGGCAGAGAAGGCTCCTGGTAGAGTCCCATTTGTCTGGAAAACCTTCGCTGTTAGCTAAAACTTTCTTTTTTAATGTGAACAGCACACAGTTTTGATGAAGGTGGGGAAAACAGTCACTCTTAGACTTTTAGTGGCTGGAGAAAGTGGTCCAACCATTTGGGTTAGGGATAGGGTTAGACACACTTGCTTAAAGGCAAATGGACGGTAGCAAAAGCTTGGCAAGGGCCAAAGGTCGTGAGATAACATCAGTGACTGTCATTACCAGAAAATACTGTAAAGGAGGAGGCTGCTCTATGGAAGAGGATTCAGACCAGCGCTGTCCATCAAGACCTTCCAGAATGATGGAAATATCCTCTACCTGGGCTGTACCATACAGTAACTACCAGCCACAGATGGCTATTAAACCCTTGAAATGTGATGTGTATTTGAAAAACTGAATTTTTTTATTTCATTGAATTTTAGCTTAAACCACCTCCTGTGACTAGTGACTACTATATTGAACAGCACACATCTAGAATGATCTCCAAGATCTATCATTAATTGGGGGGGGGGGAGTCAAGGCAGGTCAGGATATGTAGTGTGCCAACCCCCACATAACTGAGGGGAGATGCGGGGGGGAGATGCCCAGGTTTGGGGGGGAAGGTTAGAGACAGCATCTCGCCATGTTGTCCAAGCTGAAGTGCAGTGCTGTTTACAGGTGCAAGCACAAGTGCACTCTAGCCTTGAACTCCTGGCCTCAGCCTCCAGATCAGGGGTCCTCAAACTTTTTAAACAGGGGGCCAGTTCACTGTCCCTCAGACCATTGGAGGGCCGGACTGCAGGCCCCGGGACAAGTCGGCTGCTAAGCAGGACAGGCAGTGGTGGCAAAAACGGCAAAAAACAGCAGCGGGCCAGATAAATGTCCTCGGCGGGCTGTATATGGCCCACAGGCCATAGTTTGAGGACGCCTGCTCCAGATGTTAAATTTGTTTGAGGATGTAGAGACTTCTGCTGGAAGGAATACAAGAAACTAGCAATAATAACAGCCTCTGGGAAGGAGGGTTTGAGGGGAGGTTCTGGATTTTGTGTTAACAATGAACCCCAAAACTTAGTTGGCTTAAAACAACCACCAATTTATTTGCTCACAATCCTGTGGGCCACAAATTTGGAAAAGGGGACAGCTTTTCTCTGCTCTAGTGGTGGCTGCCAGCTGGAGTGTCCAAGGTGGCATCTTCATCACCATCTGTGGGACGTCAGCTAGGATGGCCTGAGTGGCTGATGGTTGGCTGGATCATATATAGGTCATTACAAAAGTTTCCAGATACACAAAAATCAAGAAACGGAAAAGCCACATAGACAAGAATAAATGAAACTCTCCCAGCGACACCAATAAACTAAGCAAGCTGAAACTCGCATGGGGAATCAGGACACCATCGACTGTGTTTCTTGGAAATGGAATAATGTAACATAACACAGTCTGTCTCAAGACATTTGTAGTGACCCAATATTAGTTCTTGGTTCCTCAGTGTTCCTTCAAGGAAGTTTCTTCCTTCCCATGTGGCCACTTCTAATGACCTCCTTCTTGGACCTCTAATGGTCCAAGTTCTCCCTCTGTGTAGCCTCTCCTCGTGGCCTCTCCATATGCCCTTTCCACATGGTTTACCCAGCACGTAGCCACCAGCTCTTCCAGGAACACAGTAGTAGAAGCTACCAGGTCTTCTTAAAGATTGAGCCCAAGGGGCAGCGCCTGTGGCTCAAAGGAGTAGGGCGCCAGCCCCATTTGCCAGAGGTGGTGGGTTCAAGCCCATCCCTGGCCAAAAACTGCAAAAAAGGCTCGGCACCTGTGGCTCAAGTGGCTAAGGCGCCAGCCACATACACCTAACGTGGCGGGTTCGAATCCCCAGCCCGGGCCCGCCAAACAACAATGATGGCTGCAACTAAAAAA
>NW_003852418.1:11583337-11617909 GCF_000181295.1 Otolemur garnettii | reverse complement strand
AAAAAAAAAAAAAAAAACTGCAAAAAAAAAAGATTGAGCCCAAGGCTGGCACCACCCACCTCTGTTGCATTCTGTTTGGTCAGCCCAGATCCAAAGGGGAAGACACCACAAGGGCATTCCCATCAGGAGGCCAGGTCACTGGGCGCCAGGAAAGTGACTCTACCACAAGGAGAAGGTAGGGCTGAGTAGGGAGGTGGGGGGGAAGGCCTACATCCTTTTGTGACTTTCAGATGTTCACCGTGGCTGGACACCGTGGCTCACACTTGTTATCCCAGCACTTCAGGAGGCAGGGGCAAGGGGATCACTTGAGCCCATAAGTTCAAAGTTACAGTGAGCTATGGCCATGCCCCTGCACTCCAGCCTGGACAACAGAGCAAGACCCCATCTCTAAAAAAATAAAATAAACGTTCATTAACTCGTTAATTAATTAATTTAAAAAATAGAATGTTCATGAGGAGGGGGGCATATTACCTTATTATTTATTTGGGTCTGGAAAGCCACTCATGGCACAGTCCTGCCCCCACACATTTGCTCCTGCAGCTCCTTTGCCTCTAATTGAACCTTTCCTTTCCACCTCCAGCTGTAGAGATGCACAGGGAAAGGCGCCCTGAACACCCAAGTCAAATGACGCTTCCCCTCCTCTGGGCTCCTGCTAGGCTTTGCTCCTTGGCTCACTCCACCCCTAGTGGAGTTACTTTTATGTAATCACTCCCTCCTTTGAGTCCCTCAAGGTCAGCTCAATCTACGTCATCTCTGTCCACCTACACGTGCGCACGCACTGTAGCATCTTGCAGGAGCTGAGAGCCGATGCTCCATAATTTGAGGGGTGACCCGGGAAAACACACTAGCCCAATCTACCGCCTACCCCACCCAACTGGCCACCCACCTGCAGCGGGGGTTGCGCTGCCCAGAGGAGCCACCAGATGGCGCTGTAGCCCCTCCTTCGCTCTCAGCGGCTGCGCTGGGACCCGCCATAGAGTCGTGCAGGATCAGAGACCCCAGGGTCTGGACTCTAACCCTTTGTCCCAGCTCTGCCACCCACAGTATAAGCAGCCTGGCCTCTGCTTACTGGACACTTGCACGGTGCCAGGCATCGTGCCAGGGGGGTCCTTTTTCTTCATCACGTATGTATTCCCTCATCTTTTGGTACCTGCCATCCACCCCTTCTTTCTGCTCAAAGGCAGCCATTCAATTGCTTTGGGTCTCTTTGTTTGGATGTGACCCTTCAAAACATCTGTGGCTATTTTTGTGGCATGAGTATTTAATTTATGTGAAAGATTTTGTAGCTACTGTTCATCCTTTCCCTAAAAGAGATCCATCCCTGTTGAGGTATGTGACCCATTGCTCTTAACAAGTCAGCTGCACAATCCTTTCTGCAGGCATCCCCCAGACTCAGCTACCTAGGCCTTGGGGTGAACGCCAGGTTATTCCCTTATCCCCAACTTGTCCCAGGAGCATCGTCCTCCACAGACCCTCATGGCTGCCGGGAGAATGTGTCTCGAACTTTCACCTGGGAGTGGAGTGTACAGGATGAGGATAGTTACTGTGAGTACCCCCAGTCACTCTTCAGAGAGGCCTCCCACCTGCACACCCACGAGGGATGCCCAAGGGTCTTTATATCCGCCTATCCCCCACCAACCCTTGGTACTCTTCACCTTTTTTTTTTTTTTTTTTAGACAGGGCCTCAAGCTGTCCCCCTGGGTAGAGTGCCGTGGCATTACAGCTCACAGCAACCTCCAACTCCTGGGCTCAAGCGAGTCTCCTGCCTCTGCCTCCCAAGTAGCTGGGACCACAGGCGCCCGCCACAACGCCCGGCTATTTTTTGGTTGCAGCCGTCATTGTTGTTTGGCGGGTCCGGGCTGGGGATTCGAACTCGCCACCTTAGGTGTATGTGGCTGGCGCCTTAGCTGGTTGAGCTATAGGCGCTGAGCCTTCACCTTTTAAATGGATTTTAATTTTGAGAGAATTTCAGACTAGGGGAAAATTACAAATAGTCCAGATATTCCCCAGATTCCCAAATGTATTTTACTATTAATACATTTGATTTATTACAGTGTGTGTCTATCTCTCTCTCTCTCCCCTACAGACCCACAGACACACAAAATTTGCTTTGAACCATTTCTCAGAGTAAGTTGCAGACATCATGCACCTTTATTCCTCGATACAATACTTTGGAGTATAGTTCCTAAGAATACTTTCTTGTATGTAACCACAATATCAGGAATTAAGTGATGGAATACTGTTGTTTTTGGCTCCTCTTCAAATGTCACCAATTGTCCCAATAATGTTCTCTGTTGGTCCAGGATTTTAATTCTCTTGCATGTAGCTGCCTGGTCTCCTTCAGTGGGGAAAAGCTCCCCAGTCTTTGTCATTCATAATAACTTCAACACTTTGGGAGAAGACAGGCCAGTTCTTTTGTAGAAACTCCCTCACTGTGGGTCTGTCTCACGTTTCCACGTGGTGAGACCCAGGCTGTGCACCTTCATCAGGAACCTCAGAGGCAATGATGTGTCCTCCTCCTGAGATCCGTGTGTCCCGTTCCTGGGATGCTACTGTTGATGACTTGGTCAACTTGATATCTGCCTCATGTCACCACTGACAAGTTATTCCTCTTTGTAGTGAGTAAGCATCTTGAGGAGAGGTATTTTTAGACGATTTAAATATCCCGTTACACCTCCAGCTCCCACCCACTAATGTTAATATCCATTTATGATGCTTGCCTCAATCTATTGCTTCATCATAGCCCAAGATTTAGCAGCTTAAAACAATAATCATTCATTTCCTCACTGGTTCTCTGGATCAGGCGTTCGGGAGCAGTTTGGCTGGAAGATTCTTGCTTAGAGACTCTGAGAAGGTGGCAGGTGGGGGAGGCTGTCAGGTGAGGGAGGCTGAGGCAAGAGGATCACTTGAGCTCAGGAGTTCAAGACCCCAAGAGCAAGAGTGAGACCCTGTCTCTACTAAAAACAGAAAAATTAGCCCGAGTGTTGTGGTGGGAGGCTGAGACAGGAGAATTTCTCGAACCCAGGAGGTCCAGATTGCTGTGAGCTATGATAATGCCATGGCATTGTAGCTGGGGCAACAGAGGGAAACTCAAAAAAAAGAGCTATAAGGTGGTACTACATCTATCCAGAGGTTCAGCAGGGCCTCAAGTAGCACTGTCCAATAGAAATATAATGTGAGTCATAAATGTAAACCACATGTTTAAATTTTCTAGTAGCCACATTTTAAAAAGTAAACACCACCGGGTGTAGTGGCTCATGCCTGAAATCTAGCACTCTGGGAGGCCAAGGCAGGTGGATTGTCTAAGTTCACAGATTCATGACCAAGTGAAGCTCTGAGCAAGAGCAAGACCCCATCTCTAAAAATAGCCAGGGCTCGGCGCCTGTGGCTCAATCGGCTAAGGCACCAGCCACATACACCTAAGGTGGTAGGTTCAAATCCCCAGCCCGGGCCCGCCAAACAACAATGATGGCGGCAACCAAAAAATGGCCAGTGCTGTGGCAGGCGCCTGTAGTCCCAGCTACTTGGGAGGCTGAGGCAGGAGACTCGCTTGAGCCCAGGAGTTGGAGGTTGCTGTGAGCTGTGAGGCCATAGCACTCTACCCAGGGGGATAGCTTGAGGCTCTGTCTCAAAATAAATAAAATAATAAAATAAAAATAAATAAAAAATAAAAATAGCCAGGCATTGTGGCAGACGCCTGTAGTCCCAGTTACACAGGAGGCTGAGGTGAGAGAACTGCTTGAGCCCAAGAGTTTGAGGTTGCCATGAGCTGTAACACTACAGCACTCTACAGAGGGCAACAAAGTGAGACTATCTCAAAAAAGAAGTGAAAAATGATACAGGTAAAATTCATTTTAATATTTCATTTAAACCATTTCAACATGCATTCCATAGTTTTAAAATACTAACAAAATATTGGCGGAGGAGGAAGGGGAGAGGGGAGGAGGAGAGGATGGGGTGAGCAGGAGGGGCATGGTGGAGGAGACTGACTCTGCAGAGAGGCTGGATAGTCACTTTTGGGCCCCAGGCTCAGTGGAGGGGCTTCATGTGGTGCTGAGGTAAGGAAACCAGCCTTGATGACTATGTGCACATCTGTATGAGTGTGCCAGGGTTTACAATACCAAAGTACCCCAGACTAGGTGACTTAAACAACAGAAGTCTGTTTGCTCACAGTTCTGGAGGCTAGAAATCCACAGTCACGGTGTCCGCAGAGTTGGTTTCGTCCGAGGCCTCTCTCCTTGGCTTGTGGACGGCCACCTTCTTGCTCTGTGTTCACGTGCTCTTCCCTCTGTGGGCAGCTGTGTCCAAATCCCCTCCCCTCTTATAAGGACAGCAGTCCTTAAGGCCCACTCTGATGACCTCATTTTCACTTAACTACTTGTTTCAAGTCCATGCCCTTTGTTGCCCTGCTGCACTACTAGAGGTTAGGATTTCGACATCATGAGTTTGGCAGGGGACACAATTCAGCCCACAGCCCTCCCCAGTTTTACAAGGTGGGCATTATCGGCTTTGATTTCCAAAGGAGGAAATGGAGGCCCCAAAGGTGACTTGCCCAAGGCTCCCCAAAGCTGGGTCTTATCAGGCTGGGGACCCCCCACGTGCACCTCGCCATGAGGAAGGCTGTATCCCGACCCACCAGCCCCTAAGGAACCTCCGATCCCAGAAATGGATTCCAAGCCCTCCTCCTTTCATTCCTTTCCTTCTGATCTGTGTGATAATGCTATAACCCAGCATTTACTGAAACTTAAAGTGCACGCTCTTCTCGGGCATCTCCTGCGCATTTCATATACACAGGAAATGCAGCTTCTTGGGGCCTCTGCTCAGACCTCCTCAGAGACGCCCTCTCCATACATCTGTCTGGAGTAACGTTAGGCAGTTAGCAAGACAGGAGCAGGGCGGATGAGCTATAACGGATATGGTCAGGCTATGTTGGATTGGTTTGTCAGGCTGGGCTGGGCTATTAAGGGAACCACGCTGATTAAGATCTTACAGGGGAGTTGTTTACAAGACCTTTCCGGTGGTTGTTTTGAGAACAGAGTTCATTAACTCCCTGGTAGGCTTCAAAGAAGCAACTAATATTCCTCAAAGTTGTATATAAAACCCCAAACTGAGCTTTCTATGGAGCCTGCAGTCACTAGGATGGGCCTGGCTTGTTCTGCAAGTCATTAATAAACTTTCTTTTTCTTGCTAAAACTTACTTGCTCTGGGCGGCGCCTGTGGCTCAGTGAGTGGGGTGCCGGCCCCATATATTGCGGGTGGTGGGTTTGAACCCAGCCCTGGCCAAACTGCAACAGAAAATAGCCAGGTGTTATGGTGGGCACCTGTAGACCCAGCTACTCGGGAGGCTGACAGAAGAGAATCGCCTAAGCTCAGGGGTTGAAGGTTGCTGTGAGCTGTGACGTCATGGCACTCTATAGAGGGCAGCAAAGTGAGACTCTGTCTCTAAAAAATAAATAAAATTATTTTCAAAAGAAGTTCAAAGCATACTATTTTTTTTTTACTTTGGTTATTTTTTTTTGTCAATGTAATTCAAGTGTGCCTGGGAAGTTTAGCTATGTAAGTTCAAATGTTCTGTTAGATAAAAATGGTTGAAAAATACTACCCTAGACCATAATTTCCAGGAGAATGGGACCCAGGTCTTGTTCACTGCTGTCTCCCTGGCACCTAGATCAGATTCTCCATCAATTAATGATGGTTTAGGTGCTCAATATTGCCTCAGTAAATGATGAAATGAACGAATTCTTTAATCAGACCCTCACCAGAAATTTGTAAGGTGGGGCCTAGGATCCTCATTTTGCAGAAGAAACAAGAGTCTCAGATGAAGCCCCAAATCCACCCACACTCACCCAGCTAGTAAGTAGTAGATGCTTGTAGCCCCACACGCAAGCCACCTCCTTGACTTGACCTTCCTTCCAAATCTCGCCCTGCTCTATGGCTTCCAAACTACCCTCACAGCTAGCTGCCCCTAACTTCTCTTATTCTGGAAAATTCCCAACTCCTAGCCAAGCTGGGCTGCACTATCATTTTTCACCAGCAGGTGTCATCAGGGAATTCCCCATGGCTGTGGGTCACAGTCTCATGCTGCAGAGCATGAATGTGCCATCGTTTTTTTTTTTTTTTGAGACAGAGCCTCAAGCTTTCCCCCTGGGTAGAGTGCCATGGCATTACAGCTCACAGTAACCTCCAACTCCTGAGCTCAAGCGAGTCTCCTGCCTCTGCCTCCCAAGTAGCTGGGACCACAGGCGCCCGCCACAACGCCCGGCTATTTTTTGGTTGCAGCCGTCATTGTTGTTTTTGGCGGGTCCGGGCTGGGGATTCGAACCCGCCACCTTAGGTGTATGTGGCTGGCGCCTTAGCCGGTTGAGCTATAGGCGCCGAGCCTGCCATCGTTTTTTTTGTTTGTTTTGTTTTGTTTCTTCCAGGGTAACAAAGAGATTTTATTTAGGAAGAACAAAAAGAAAGTTTAGAGCACTTCCAGAGTTGGAAGTGGGTCCCTCTCATGCAGGAGAAAAGGTGAGCGAGACCATACCATTGTTTATTTCATCACCTTTAAGGATGTTTCCAAGTTTTTGCCCCACAAATAAAGCTGCAGCTATACCCTTCACCTGTGTTCATGGGCTACAAAGTGAGAATTTCTCTGGGAATGGATCGCTAGAAATGGAATTGCGAAGAGCAGAAAATATCTTTAAAATTGCATAAATTCTATTAACTTGCTAAGCCTGGCTTCCAACTGAGGAATGTGATGTGGGATGTGGAAAGGGCACATGGAATATCCAGGGACACACAGCAAGGAAGTGGAGAGCCAACTTTAGAACTAGCTCTGCTGGCCATGAAAATTTCCACTACAGTTGAACGTTGCTCCCACCTAGGCTGAAGCAGTCTGTGCGTATGCATTTATGTGTACGGGCCTGGATGTGAATGCTCCTTCTGTTATTCAATGAGCCATGTATTCATTAGGTAAAATGCATTGGTGAGATACAGGCTCAATGCCTTAAGAAAGGCTAAAATAAAAACTGTCTGCTAAGCAAGAACATAAAGTATTTTCTTTCTTTCATATCAATCTGAGTTAAAGCAGTCCAGAGCATGGTGGCTTGATGGTGTCAGGAACCCAGCCTCTTTCTATCTTGTAGCTTTTCTATCTTGAACTGGCAGTTTCTCTGTCTTGATTCAAAGTAGCTGCCCTAGAACCTACCATCACATCTGCATTCCTATCAGTGGGAAATAGAAAAAAAAAAACAACAACAGAATTCAGCCTATTAAGGGCTCAAACCATCACTTCCACTCTCATTCTATGGGCCCAAATTAGTCATCTATTAGCATCATTTCCCTGCTATAAGGGAAACTGGGAATGGTAGTCATTGGCTAACATAGCTAGGCAGCCATGATTTAGTGGAGTTCTATGACCAAGGAAGCTGTTGTCCATTTTCTGCCACTCATGTTTTCTGAGTACCTACTATGTAGGGTGCAGCACACTGGGAATAGCATACACTTTGGAATTTAGATTTGAATCATGATTCTGCCTTTCCCAGCTGTGTATCCTGATCCTCTCTAAGCCTCAGTTTCCTTGTTTACAAAATGAAGACAATAAGAGAAAAAGTGTGCTCACTGCATGGAGGGGCCGTGAGAAGTCACAACATAAAACTCTATATTGAGTCTGGCATACAGTTGGCACTAAAGAAATGGAAGCAATCAAAAATAAGAATGAGGACTCTACAGAAATTTTAAAAAATATTGCAAGAGAGTACTATGAATAATTATAAGCCAACAAATTGGATAACCTAGATGAAATTAACAAATTCCTAAAAACACAAAACCTGCCAAGACTAAACCATGAAGAAATGGAAAATAGGAATAGACCAACAAGTAGTAAGCAGACTGAGTCAGTAACCAAAAACTTCCTGACAAAGAAAACTCTGGACCTGGTGGCTTCACTGGTGAACTCTACCAAACATTTAAAGAAGAATTAACATCAGGTGGTGCCTGTGGTTCAGTGGGTAGGGCGCCAGCCCCATATACCAAGGGTGGCGGGTTCAAACCCAGCCCTGACCAAACTGCAACAAAAAATAGCTGGGCGTTGTGGCAGGCACTTGTGGTCCCAACTACTGGGGAGGTTGAGGCAGGAAAATCACCTAAGCCCAGGAGCTGGAGGTTGCTGCTAGCTGTGTGATGCCACAGCACTCTACAGAGGGCAATAAAATGAGACTCTGTCTCTAAAAAAAAAGAAGAAGAATTGGGGTGGTGCCTGTGGCTCCAAGGAGTAAGGCCCTAGCCCCATATGTCAGAGGTGGTGGGTTCAAACCCAACCCCAGCCAAAAACAGCAAAAAAAAAAAAGAAGAAGAAGAAGAATTAACATCACTCTTTTACAAACTTTTCCACAAAATTAAAAAAAAAAAAGGAACACTTCCTAACTCATTCTGTCAGGCCAGCATTACCCTGATATCAAAGCCAAAAATGTACACTGAAAAAAAAAAAAAAAGCAATATCCCTGTGAACATTGGTGCAAAGATCCTCAACAAAATACTAACAAACTTAATTCAGCAGCATACTAAAAGATTATACGCTATGAGCAAGTGGAATTAATTCCCAGAATGCAAGGATGGTTCAACATACAAAAATTAATCAATATAAATATAATGCACCATATTAACAGAACAAAGGGGGAAACACATACACAGGCATCTCAATTGATGCACAAAAAGCATTTGACAAAATTCTAAACCTTTTCATGATAAAAAAAACACTTAACTAGGAATAGAAGAAAACTACCTCAATATTATAAAGACTATATATAGCTAATATCACACTCAGCTGGCAAAGACCGAAAGCTTTTCCTTTAAGATCAAGAACAAAGCAAGGGTGCCTGCTTTCATCACTTCTAGTCCACATGGTACTGGAAGTTCTAGTCATAGCAATTAGGCAAGAAAAAGTAGTAAAAGGCATCCAAATTGGAAAGGAGGAAGTAATATTATCTCTGTTCTCAGATGATATGTAACATGATCTTTTTTTTTTTTTTTTGAGACAGTCACATTATGTAGTCCTTGGTACAGCGCCTCAGCATCACAGCTCAGAGCAACCTCAAACTCTTGGGTTTAAGCCATGCTCTTGCCTCAGCCTCTTAAGTAGCTGGGACTATAAGCGCCTGCCACAATGCCAGGCTATTTTGTTGTTGTTGTTGTCATTGTTGTTATCGTTGTTTAGCAGGCCCAGGCTGGGTTGAACCCACTAGCCCTGTTGTATGTGGCCGGCACCCTAATCACTGAGCTATAGGCACTGAGCCTATAACATGACCTTAAATGTAGAAAATCCTAAAGATTCCACATGCATGCATACACACACACACACACACATATACTGTTAGAAATTTAGCAAAGTAGCAGAATCAAAACACACAAAACCAGTTGCATTTCTATACAGAAACAAAAATTACAATTAGCTAGGCACGGTAGCTCATGCCTGTAATCCCTGCACTCTGGGAGGCCAAGGTAAACAGATCACCTAAGCTCACAAGTTTGAGACCAGCCAGAGCTACAGAGAGATCCCATCTCTAAAAAATAGCCGGGTGTTGTGGCAGGCACCTGTAGTCCCAGCCACATGGGAGGCTGAAGCAAGAGAATCACTTGAGCCCAAGTGTCTGAGGTTGCTGTGAGCTGTGACATCACCGCACTCTACCAAGGGTGACATAGTGAGTCTCTCAAAAAAAAAAAAAAAAAAAAAAGTATAACAGTTCCTCAAAAAATTAAACCTAGAATTACCATCTGATCCAGATTCTAGGTATATACCCAAAAGAATTGAAAGTAAGATCTCACAGAGATATTGGTATATCCACATTCCTAGTAACACTATTCACAATACCTGAAAAGTGGAAGTGACCCAAATGTCCATCACTGGAAGAATGAATAAGCAAAATGTGGTCTGTACATATAATGGAATATTATTCAGCTATAAAAGAAAGGAAATTCTGACCCATGCTACAGAGGTGATGAGTCTTGGGGTACCTTACATAAGGTACCTAGAATAGTCAAATTCATAGGAGCAGAAATAGTTGCCAGAGGGTGGGGAATTATTGTCTAATGGGAGATGAGTTTCAGTTTTACAAGTGTTCTGGAGATGGTGGTGATGGCTGCACATTATAAATGCACTTAACATCACTGAACTGTACACTTAAAACGGTTAAGGTGGTAAATTTTGTGTTATGTGTATTTTATCACAATAAAAAAGGAAGGAAGGAAAGAAGGGAGGAAGGGAGGGGGAGGGAGAGAAGGAGAGAAAGAAGGAGGGAAGAAGGGAGGGAGAGTGAGAGAGGGAAGAGAGGGAAGGGAGGGAAGGGAGGGAAGGAAGAGAAAGGAGGAAAGAAGGAGAGAAGGGAGGAGGGAGGGAGGAAGAAGGAGCTTTTAAACTGAGCCAGATCCTGAGCTGGCTCCCAGGGGCCTAGGGTGACTCAGCAGAAAGCCCACCCTTCATTCAAATGGGGAGACCCTCCAGGACAGCGTCCCACTGACATGTCAGCACAAAATCCAAAGAAGCCAAAAAAAAAAAAAAAAAGAAAGAAAGAAAAGAAATCCAAAGAGGCCAATCATGCATGAGTCAGAAGCAGCTGTGTCCACAGGACAAAGTAGCAGGCATTTCCTGTCCTTCCAATCCCACCTCCCCAGCCCCATTTTGCCAACGCTGAGGGAAGCAAATGGCGCACACGACTTCACAGCTTTCCTTTCTCTGTTTCCTCCTGACTGGTGGGTAGGTGGGTTCCATTTTCCTGCGACCATAAACTAACTTGGCCAGACCTCCATGGGCCTACAGAGGTGGGTCTTCCCAGCATTACTGGGGCAAAATGGAATCACTAGGGCGCACTGTAGAACTATAGGTTCTCCCACTGCAGCCAAGGGAGGAGCATTCCCAGACCAGGATTTCTTCATCGTGGGGACTGTCCTGTGCACAAAAGGATGTTCAGCAGCATCCCTGTCCTCTGCCCACTACATGCCAGTAGCACGTCACCATCCCCAGTTGTGACAACCACAAATGTCCCCTGGGAGTCAAATTCACCCCAAGTTGAGAACCATTGCTGTAACGCACAGCGCTTGTGAGAAGGCTTTCTAAGCACAAATTCTTTAAATAGATTCCTGAATGTTATTGATTTTCTTCCCTTTGGGCAGGTGTACATTTTGCCTTTTTAGAAGGGGTACAATTGTTACCACACAACCAGATTCACTGCCCACTGCTCAAGAGGAAGCCAATGTACTGAGACACAGGGGTTACAGCAAAGAAAGAGTTTAGGATCACAGAGTGTCCAACGAAGGGACAGGAGAAATTTCTCAAACCGGCCTCTGAGAATTTGGGAGCCACGGTTTGTTGTTGTTGTTGACAGAGTCTCACTCTATTGCCCTGCCCTGAGTCACCCGTGTGGCATTATAGCTCACAGCAACCTCAATCTCTTGGGCTCAAGCAATCCCGCCTCAGCCTCCTGAGTAGTTGGAACTATAGGTGCCTGCCACAACACAATGCCTGACTAGTTTTTCAATTGTTAGTAGAGCCAGAGTCTCACTTTGCTCAGGGTGGTCTTGAACTGCGGAGCTCAAACTATCCACCCACTTTGGCCTCCCAGAGTTCCAGGATTACAGGTGCGAGCCACTGCACCAGGCCAGGAACCAGAGTTTTAAAAGACAGTTTGGCAGCCAAAAGGCTAAGGAATTGGATTCTGTTGATTGGCTGGGGACGAACCCACAGGGTTTGGGAAACAGAAATTGTGCTAAGTCAGTTCCCAAGTAGCAGATTATAGCTACTATAACAGTAGCAGGAATTGACCTATTGAGTCAGTTCCTAAGTATGGCCACTGTTCCACTTGGCATCAGTGGGTCCACTAGAATGCAGAGTCTGAACAATATTTCAAAGACCAGTCCTAGGTTCCACAATGGTGCTGTTACCTATGGAAGCAATTAAGAAAGCTACAAATCTTATGAGCATAGAGGAAGTTAGGGAAAAATGACTGATTATATGTATGTGGAGTTTTTGTTTTTTTGAGACAGATTCTTACTCTGTTGCTATGGTGTCAGCCTAGATTGCTCACAGCAACCTTAAACTCCTGAGCTCACGTGATCCTCCTGCCTCAGCCTCCCAAGTAGCTAAGACTCCAGGTGCCTGCCACAACACCTGGCTAATGTTTTCCATTGTTAGTAGAGATGGGGTTTTGCTCTTGCTCAGGCTGGTCTCTTAACTCTGGAACTCAAGCAATCCTCCCTCATACTTTTTGCTAGGCCTATGCCTTTGCAGAGTTGAGGCCCCTACCACGGTTCCCATCTTTCGGCCCTTTATTAATTTTATAAAGGATGATTTCACCATGACATTGGTAGTCCCTAGTTTAAGGATAAGAGTTTCAGATCATTATTGGGACAATTAGCAAAATTTGAGTATGAACAACAGAAATTAAATTATAACATTGTGTCCCTGTTAAATTTCTGATTTTGAAAGCTACAGGTAGTCATGTTAGAGAATGTCCCTGTTCTTAGGAGATATACACTCAAGTATTTAGGGGTAAAAGGCCATCATGACTCTTTAATAGTTCAGAGAAATCTCACGCATGGGGGAAAGGACAAAGCCAGGGTAGCAAAATGCTGACAATCGGGGGATCGGAAAGGAGGACCTATGGGAGCTTCTTGTACTATTCTTACAACTTCTCTGTAAATTTGAAATCCTTTCTAAAATTACCATCTTAAAAAGTCTTTTTTAAAAAAATCACCTGTGTCTTATTCTAGTTTTAAAATGATGGGTTCAATCTGTCATCTCCACCTGCTCCCAGGAAAAGGAAAAATCACTGCATGATTGTGCCCAGGGTTCAGGCCCCACTTAGGGCACAAGCCAAGAGTCTCCAGAAAGGGTTCTCAGTATCAGTATAGCTGGCAGAAAGACCATTTGCATTTATTTGGATCTGTAAAATGTCATGACAAAAATTCCACTGAATAATAACAGTGGGTCTCAATGGTCCTGTTACCTGTGGCCTCCAGTAACCATCCTCTCCCTGTATTGGCCCCTCCCCATTTTGTTCAAGTGTCCACCCCTCCCCCAGGCAGCCCAAGTACCTCAGGGAAGGGACCCCTTCCCCTGCTGCTTGGAGGGCATTATGGGTCAAAGGGCAGTCTTTGCTAGTGTGTGCTAATATTGCACATGAGCCAATAAGGAACAAGAACAGTTTATTGGAAGCCCTGGACTGGTGTCTGACCTGCTTTAATATAGACTAAACAGAGGAAATTACTCTATGAGAACACCGTGTACAGAAGCCAGTCAAGCTTTCTGGAAAATAACAGAAGTTGGGATGCTACAGTCAACAATCAGCTGCTATCTGAATCTCATCTCCCCATGACCAAGTCCATCTTGGCACTGCCAGCATAGCCAGAAGCCCAAGGGGGCTGCCCAAGTAAGCCCAGGTGAGGTGAGCAGAAGAGCCACCAGCCAGCTCACAGACTCTCGAGACAGAATAAATCAGTATGGTTTTAGCAACTCAGATTTGCAGATGAATGTGAATATTCGTTCAGTAAGCACTCAATAAATGTCCATTACCATCGACCATGCATTTCTGCTCCCAGCCCCTCTGCTGGAGAAGCACTGTGAGGGCCCATGATGACAGGCAAGAAACCTGCTCTGGTCGACACACAAAGAATTTACTAGAAAGATATTGGGGAACTCTCAGGAACCCCAGGAGAGCTGAAGACACTAAGAAAGCTGTTCAGATACTGGAGACCAAAGGGAAGGACTAACGTCCACCATTATGAGAACCCCAGCTTCTTAGTTGGTCTCCTGAGAAAAAAGCTACATTCCCCAGCTTCCTGGGGAGCACAGAGTGACTAAATCCTGACCACGGGGACAGAAGCAGAGAAGTATTGCCTGCTGCCTGGGCAACATAGCTAAAGCATGGGCCACCTTCTTGGACCCTGAGGTAGAAGCCACCTGTTACAGATTGTGGCATGACCAGGAGCCTGGTGATTTGTGGAGCTGTCACACCACAAGTCTCCCAGATCTGCATGAAAGAGAAAGAAATGTCTATCACATTTAAGCCACTATAACTTTGGGATGTCTGTCACTTCCAGTCTAATCCAAACTAATGTCACCGATGAGACAACGGATGCAAGGGCACAACAGCTGTTGCCATAACGCTAGGATAACTTCAACCAATACCAACTTTGATTGGGCCAGGCCCTGCCCTTCCTAGACACCTGTCCTTCCATTATTCACGAATTCTGCTGGACCCCGAATGAGTCTCACTGCCTGAGCAGCGCACGATGGACATTCACACCTCCTGGCCTTTACTCTTGGCATACTCACTGCCCAGCTTCCCTGCTTCACCTTTCTCTTTGGTGAAATCTTACTCATCATTGAGCAAGTTAACTTTTCTGAGGCTCAGTTTTCTCTTCTGTAAAATGGGACCAATAGCAAGTGTATGCAAAATGCCTGGCATACAGTAATAACCACCTTGAAACTAGAATTCCCCCAAAACACAATCAGTTAGTTCTCCCTGATTTTTTCCTAGTCTCAACCCCCACACCTTGCAAGTAAGAAAAAAGATAGCAAAATTTATTGGAGTTTTGGATTTTATTTATTGGAGAGAATTTATTGGATTCCTAGAATTGTGAAGTCCAGAGGAAAGTTATAGTTCAGGTAAGGTTTGTTCTAAGGGCTCATTTGATAATAATAATAGTTAAAATTTATTGAGTGCTAATATACACTGGGGGAAAGACTCCCTATTCAATAAATGGTGCTGGGAGAACTGGATATCCACATGTAAAAGACTGAAACTGGACCCGCACCTTTCTCCAGTCACAAAAATTAATTCAAGATGGATAAAGGACTTAAATTTAAGGCATGAAACAATAAAAATCCTCAAAGAAAGCATAGGAAAAACACTGGAAGATATTGGCCTGGGGAAAGACTTCATGAAGAAGACTGCCGTGGCGACTGCAACAATAAAAACAAACAAATGGGACTTAATTAAACTGAAAAGCTTCTGTACAGCTAAGGAGACAACAACCAAAGCAAACAGACAACCTACCCAATGGGAAAGGATATTTGCTTATTCTGAATCAGACAAAAGCTTGATAACTAGGATCTACAGAGAACTCAAATTAATCCACATGAAAAAAGCCAACAATCATATATCAATGGGCAAGAGACATGAATAGAACCTTCTCTAAAGAAGAGAGACAAATGGCTAACAAACATATGAAAAAATGCTCATCATCCCTAATTATTAGAGAAATACAAATCAAAACCACACTGAGATACCATCTAACCCCAGTGAGAATGGCTCACATCACAAAATCTCAAAACTGCAGATGCTGGCACAGATGTGGAGAAAAGGGAACACTTGCACTGCTGTTGGGACTGCAAACTAATACAACATTTTTGGAAGGAAGTATGGAGAAACCTCAAAGAACTCAAGCTAGACCTCCCATTTGATCCTGCATCCCATTACTGGGCATCTACCCAGAAGGAAAAAAATCCTTTTATCATAAGGACACTTGCACTAGACTGTTTGTCGCAGCTCAATTTATGATCGCTAAAATGTGGAAACAGCCTAAATGCCCACCAACCCAGGAATGGATTAACAAGCTGTGATATATGTACACCATGGAATACTATTCAGCCATTTAAAAAATGGAGGCTTTACAGCCTTTGTATTAACCTGGATGGAAGTGGAACACATTATTCTTGGTAAAACATCACAAAAATGGAGAAGCATGAATCCTATGTACTCAATTTTGATATAAGGACAATTAATGACCTGGTGGGGATGAGGGCGGGGTAAGGGGAGAGCAGAGAGAGAAAGGAGGGCGGGAGGTGGAGGAAAGGAAGAGCAGAGAGAGGAAAGGAGGGAGGGGGTGGGGTCTTGGTGTGTGACACACCTTTGGGGGGCAAGACACAATTATAAGAGGGACTTTACCTAATAAATGCAATTTAGTGTAGGTTTCTTGCTCCCTCAATAAAAAAAATTTATTGAATGCTAACAATGTGCCAGGCACTCTTCTAACCAACATATATTTATTAATTTGTTCATCTTCACAACTCTATGAAACAGGCATGCCATTATGATCCCTATTTTCTGCATGAGGAAATTGAGAGAGTAAATAATTTGCCCATGGTCACATGGCACACAAGTGGCAAGGCTGAGAGTTAAACCTAAGTCTTTCTGGCCAGAACAGTAGGGCGGCTTTCAGGTGAGGCTTGATCCAGCCAAAGATCTCAGCAAGGACCTGTTCTTCTTGATGTCTCCTCTTTGCTTTCTCCAATGCTGAACTCACCATAAGGACAACCGTGGCTGTCAGCAGATTCTCATGAGACTTGTTTCCTCATTCACATCTCAATTCCATGCCAGGATCGTGAAATCCACTGTGATTGGACTATCTACAGTCACATGCCCATCTCAGAACCAATCCACTGTGTCCCAGGGGATCAGACAATGTTACTTGACTTATGCTAAAGGGAGGAGGGTTGTCAGTCTCATACAACCCCAAAGTTAAAATGAGGGCAAGAGAGATTCATTTCTCCAAAACTTCATGGTATTATTTCTATGAAGAAGGGGGAATGGATTTGGGCAGCCCGAAACACATATATCCCCACAACTCACATGTACAATAAAACATTTTGTTTTGTTTTGTTTGTTCATTTTTTTAATTATTAAGTGATAGCTGTATACATTAATGCAAACATGGGGTATGGTGTAGTGTTTTCATATACAATTGGAAATATTTTCATCAAACTGGTTAACATAGATTTTGTGTCATTTACTTAGTTATTGTGTTAAAATATGTATACTCTAGTTCTAGAAAAGTTCACTTGTACCCTTGTTAGACAGACCATATAGGTGATCTTTCCAGTCACCCTCCCACCACCCATCCGCCCTTCTCCCCCAATAAAACATTTGAAATGATCATTTGGAGAGAAAAGGAGGCTTGATTTGGGGGTAGCTATGCCATAGCCTAAGCAGGAAGCATCTGGTCCTTCCCTCCATGACCCCTCAGGGAAGGAAGCCTTCCTTTCTACACCCTTACCCCAAGGGGTGGTGGGGTCAGGAGGTGGGCACACTCAGTGTGACCAGAGCACATACTAGGGCACTTCCTGCTGAGTAGGAGCTCCTGGTAGGGACAGGAGAGATGTGCCCAGGGACTGGCTCAGAGAGCAAGTGGCCTGGCTGGGCACACACAGCCTCTCGGAAGTGCCCTGACATCCCCACCAAACCACACAGTGACCTCTGAGGCTATTCTTGCAGCCTGGGAAGCTCTGACTGAGCCCCCCCTTCATCATCCCCCCTCCCCATCTGTCCTTCTGCCAGGGTTCTCTGCCTGGGTTCTCTAAGATCTCTCTGGGCTCCAAGCCTACTTCTTGACAGCCTACATGTTCAGCCAAATCATTAAAATGCATCTGCAACGGATTTTTAGAGCAGCGAAACTACTCTGATACTATCATGGTGGACACATCATTATACGTTTGTCCAAACCCACAGAATGCACACCAAGAGTGAACCCTAAGGTAAACTGTCTGTTGACTTTGGGTGATAATGTGTCAAGACAGGTTCATCAGTTGCAATAAATTACCATTCTTGTGGGGGATGGTAATGGGGGAAGCTCCTTCCCGCCTCAAGGCCTTTACACTGGCTGTTCGGTCTGCCTGGAACACTCTTCCCCTACAACCCTGCAGGGCTCCC
The DNA here is from genome assembly GCF_000181295.1 of Otolemur garnettii. Taxonomy (NCBI): domain Eukaryota; kingdom Metazoa; phylum Chordata; class Mammalia; order Primates; family Galagidae; genus Otolemur; species Otolemur garnettii. The sequence continues at coordinate 11,600,222 of NW_003852418.1, read as the reverse complement.
TCCTTCACCTTCAAATATTTGCTCACATGTCACTCGCTCAATGAGGCCTTCCCTGGTTACCTTCATTAACAACCCAATCTGCCTTCCACCCCCCCAACTCCCAATCCTCCTAACTTTGCTCTCTTTCCCCCAAAGCAACCATCAACCTTCTAGCATGTTTCAGAGTTTATTCCTATTGTTTACTGTACATCTCCCAGCTGTACCCCTGGGTATCAGCAACAGGAGATGGAGATTTTTGTCTTTTTTTGCTCACTGCTATGTTTCTGGTACTTTAGACAGGTCCTGGCCTATGGTATCTGCTCAATAAATAATTGCTGGATGAATGAGTGAATGGAAAAGGATTTAAAATTATAATGATGCTCCTTTTTGCATTCAATTTTTGTACTTTGGAGCCGAAATAAATATGCTGAGAAGGGATCTTAAACATTCTCCTCGACACAGGGCACTGCATGTTCATGAAGGAGCATTTACCAGGAAGGAGGCTTGACTCACCACAGATCTCTTCCCACCCAGCACAGAGCCTGGCACAGAGAAGGTGTTAAAAATGTTTCTCCAGCGCACAAATGATCAGGAGAATGCAGAGGTGGGAGAAAGCAGTCTGCTGGTGAAACAGGGTCTCACTCTGTTGCCCAGGCTAGAGTACAGTGGTGTCATCATAACTCACAGCAAGCTCAAACTCCTGGGCTCAAGCAATCCTCCTGCCTCAGCCCCTAAGCTCGGACTACGAGTGGGCACCACCACACCTGGCCACAGCTTCCCTTGACCTTCAGCCCCTGCTTCCATCTTCATGCCACCCACTCCCTCTGTCATTATGGGACCTTTCTCACGTGTCACCCTCAGTCCAGGTTTACTCACTCTCCTCTCAGTAGCTGATGGGATCTTCTCAAAGCATAAACTGACTCTTTGACCCTGGAGGGCTCCCTGTTGCCCTTGGGAGAAAGTCTAGATTCCTATGTATGGCACTAAGCTTGCCGAGGCCCCCACCAAACTTTCATGCTACACTCCAGCCTAGCTGATTATCCACCTCCATTCAGTGACTTAAGAACAATCTTCCACCTCTGGGCCTTTGTACATGCTGTTCCTCTATCTGGAAGACTCCTCCTCTGCCTGAAAGACTCTCACACTACACCTAAGATCCCTCCCCCATCCTGCTCTTAAACTTTCAGGTTTCAGCTCAGTTAGCCCTTCCTCCAGGAAGCCCTCCCTGATTTCTTCTGCCCTGGGGTAGCTCATCCCTGTAACAAATACCACATGTATTCCCATAGCCCTGTGTTTGCCTCTGTCTTTCATTGATTCATTTATTGAACACATACCTGGACTAACAGGTGCCTCTTAATATCTCTCTGATTCCATCTTTCCCCTCTATCTCTGTTGTCTCTGTCCAGCCATATGGGCCTCCTTGCTGTTCCTGAATACACCAAGCAAGCTCTTGCCTTAGGCCCTTTGCACTTTCCCACCCCTAGGTATCTCCTTTACTTCCTTCAGGTCTCTGCTGAAATGCTGCCTCATCAGAGAGGCCTTCCCTCGTACCCTTCCCCTCACTCCCTGCCACACTCCCTCATTCTTCACCCTGCTTACTTTCCTTCCACAGCACTTGTTCTTACCTGACATTAGGCAACCTAATGTCTTTACCTGTTTATAGCCTGTCCCTCTGCCAACCGTGAAGGCAGGGACGTCATCCATCTAGTTCACTGCTGTATCTCAGTGAATTTTACACAGTATCTGACCCACAGCAGGCCAGATCTGGTGAATAAATGAATGAGGTAATCTGGATCAATGTGACTTGGGGCAAGTCATGGGGACTCAGTCCCCCATCACTTGAGGAGTTGTCCCTCTTGGGTCAGGGGTTCTCAAGCATAGCTGGTAGGATTATAATGTCAATTATATATAATTGATATATAATTCAAACAGCAATATATCTACCTACCTAAGGATCGGTTTGTCAATATCTCTCAAAATGACAAAGGCATTTAACATTTGTCATGGCAATCTCGCTTCAAGAGGTGTGCCGGCTCAGCGCCTATAGCTCAACTGGCTAAGGCGCCAGCCACGTACACCTAAGGTGGTGGGTTCGAATCCCCAGCCCGGACCCGCCAAACAACAATGACAGCTGCAACCAAAAAATAGCCGGGCATTGTGGCGGGCGCCTGTGGTCCCAGCTACTTGGGAGGCGGAGGCAGGAGACTCGCTTGAGCCCAGGAGTTGGAGGTTGCTGTGAGCTGTAATGCCACGGCACTCTACCCAGGGGGACAGCTTGAGGCTCTGTCTCAAAAAAAAAAAAAAAAAAAAAAGAGGTGTGCCCTAGTGGTTTACCTAGACATGTAAAACACGATATTACAACAGGTTTATAACACCCAAAGACAGAAAACCACCCAAATTTCCATCCATAGTCAGCCAATTAAATTATGGTCTACGCAGCAAAATACAATGCAGTTGTAAAAACAATGAGGTGATAAGACACCTATAACCAAAGGAAAAAAACAGATAATTTGCACTTCAATGGTTAAAAAAAAAAATTTGTGGTTCGGCACCTGTGGCTCAAGCAGGTAAGGCGCCAGCCACATACACCTGAACTGGGTTTGAATCCAGCCCAGGGCCTGCCAAACAATGATGGCTGCAACCAAAAAATAGCTGGGCATTGTGGCAGGCACCTGTAATCCCAGCTACTTGGGAGGTGGAGGCATGAGAATTGATTGAGCCCAGGAGCTGGAGGTTGCTGTGAGCTGTGATGCCACAGCACCCTACCGACGGCAACATAGAGAGACCCTGACTCACAACAAAAAAAAAGAAAAGAAAAGAAAAAGAAACAACAACAAAACCAGTAAGACACCAGTTCATAACCATTACGACGCCTATAATCCAAAATGGAAAATAACAAATGTTGCAAGGATGTGGAGCAACTGGAACACTCACAAATGTTTTATATACCCACATTGTTGGTGGGTATATAAAAAGGCATAGCTGCCATGGAAAACAACCTGGCAGTTCCTCCACAAATGAAGCTGAGAGTTACCATCTGATCCAGTAATTCTACTTTTAGGTATATCCCCGTGAGAAATAAAAACGTATGTCTGCACAAAAATCTGTACACTAATGTTTACAGAAGCATTATTCAAACAGCCAAAAAAGCAGAAACAATGTAAATGTCCCCCAATTAAATATATAAACAAAATGGAGTATATCCATGAAAATGGGTTGGTATTCAGCCATTTTTTTTTTTTAGAGACAGAGTCTCACTTTGTTGCCCTTGGTAGAGTGCTGTGGCGTCACAGCTCACAGCAACCTCCAGCCCTTGGGCTTAGGCGATTCTCTTGCCTCAGCCCCCTGAGTAGCTAGGATCACAGGCTGCAACACCCGGCTATTTTTTTGTTGCAGTTTGGCTGGGGCCGGGTTTGAACCTGCCACTGTCAGTATATGGGGCCGGCACCCTACTCACTGAGCCACAAGCGCCACCCTTAGCCGTTTTTTTAAATAACACAGGTTACAACATGGATGAACCTTGAAAACATCATGCTTGGTGAAAGAAGCCAGATAAAATGACTACATATTCTATGACTCCATCATATGGAAATGTCCAGAAGAAGCAAATCCAGTGACAGAAAAGTAGATTAAATGTAGAAGGAAAGAGATGTATCTGCTAATGGATATGGGGTTCTTTTTTTTTTTTTTTTTTTTTGAGACAGGAGCCTCAAGCTGTCCCTCTGGGTAGAGTGCCATGGCATTTCAGCTCACAGCAACCTCCAACTCCTGGGCTCAAGCGAGTCTCCTGCCTCAGCCTCCCAAGTAGCTGGGACCACAGGCACCCGCCACAACGCCCGGCTATTTTTTGGTTGCAGCCGTCATTGTTGTTTGGCGGGCCTAGGCTGGATTCGAACCCACCACCTTGGGTGTACATGGCTGGCACCTTAGCCACTTGAGCCACAGGCACCGAGCCAGATATGGGGTTCTTTACTGAAAATGTTCTAGAAGTAGATAATGGTGATGATTATACACAGCTTTGTGAATATACTAGAAACCACTGAATTGTATACTTTAATAGGGCATACTTCATATGTTAAAAAATGTATAATTCATTTTAAAAAAAAGATAAGTTCTCTACTGCTACGGCAAGACTGAACAACAAAAATCCAATAGCAGAATAGTGTATGGATCCTTTGTGTAAAACGGGGGAGGCCAATAAGAAAATATACTATTTTTTTAATGGAGATAGAGTCTCATTTTGTTGCCTTTGGTAGAATGCCGTGGTGTCATAGCTCACAGCAACCTCAAACTCTTGAGCTGAAGTGGTCCTCTTGCCTCAGCCTCCCAAGTAGCTGGGACTACAGGTGCTGATCACAACGTCCAGCTAGTTTTAGAGACAGGGTCTCATTCTAGCTAGGGCTGGTCTCCCAACTCCTGACAGGCAATCTACCTGCCTTGGCCTCCCAGAGTGCTAGGATTACAGGCATGAACCACCATACCCAGCCCAAGAAAATATATTATTTAGCCTCTGTTTATATAAAAATACCAGAAGGATACATAATAAACTAGTAAGTAGTTACTTGGACTTAGAGTGGAAAAGGGGTGGATGGGGCCAGGGCTGGGAGCAAGACTTCTCGAAGACTTTCATATCATTTTTATTTTCAAAGCATGTGAATATCTTACCCAGAAAAAAATAAAATATTTTTAAAAATATAAGTCAGGGAAGATGGGTGGAAGGAGAGTAATTGGTGGGACCACACCTACAGAGCATCTTACAAGGGTACATGTGAAATCTACTAGGTGTAGAATATAAATGTCTTAACACAGTAACTAAGAAAATGCCGTGAAGGCTATGTTAACCAGTTTGATGAAAGCATTTCAGCTTGTGTGTAAAACCAGCACCTTGTACCCCATGATTGCATTCATGTACACAGCTATGATTTAATAAAAAATATATATATAAGTCAGATCATGTTGTTCCTTTACAGGGAAAAGTTCTCCCCAACTCATTGTAAGTAAAACCCAAAAGCCCTATAATGCCTTTCAGGGCCCCCTCCATCTTTTCCTGACCCCTCTCCTCTCACTATCCTTGTTTAGATCTGGAATATCAAAAGAATGTTGTCATCTTGCTTGGAACAATTTGCCCACAGATATTTGTGCAGCTGACCCCCTCATCTCCTTTAGGTCTTGGCGCCAACGACATTGCCTTGAACAGGTCTCCTGGGACCTCCTTCCTCATCTCCCAAGAGAGCAGGGATTCTGCTGTGTTCCCTGCTGTTTCCCTAGAACAGTGCCTGGGCCAAGGTGGCCCTTAATAAACACGGAACTGAGTGAATGGATGAAGAAATGAGTGTCTGTTTGTGCATCACCCATCTGGCAGCAGCCACTGAGGGGGATTTATAGAATCTAGGAATAGCCAGCCACCCCATACAGCTCGGGGCTCTTAAAAATACAACTGTGTAGTTGATAAATGATGCAAGGCCAGCCAGCTTCACCAGAACTCACCAGGACTTGGGCAGCAGCCTGTCCCTAACATTTATAGGTGACTTTTCCTTCCTGAGAAGAGGTGTGGGAAGGAAACGGGGAGAGAGAGTGGGTCTGGCTGGGGACAGTGGCTGCCCAGAGCAGGACTGCTCAGGAAACAGCCAGGGAGTGACTGGTAGCTGAGGAATCCCAGACTTAAAAACAGCAGAGAACCAGGGCAGGAGGGAGCCTCCGAAAGAAATTCTGGAAGATTTTATCTACCCTCCCCCCCTCTCCCCAGGCACCTCTTGGGTCCTTCCACAGCCTCTAGGCCAGAGCCAGTGTGATCACACTCCATGGAATTTGTGTGAGCAGTTATTGTGCACTAGATAGTCAGCCAGACTTGGGGATAAAACCCCGCAGCTGTCATTTACCTGCTGAAGTATTAAAATCTTCTATTCATTCCAGAGGCATTCATTCAGCTCTCTACCATGTGCCTGCTGTGGATCCGTGCTCAGAGGTTCCGCTGTGAACAAAGCAAGCCTCTGCCCTTAGGAGTTTGTTTTCTGGCAGGAGAAACAGGAACTGCAAGTTCATTGCTCATGACAAACGCTGTGAAGACAAAACAGGGTGATGTCACAGTGACCGGAGGGGTGGCAACTTTGAGCAGAGAGGTCAGGAGGGGCCTCTCTAAGGAGGCATCAGCATTGGTTATTAAGAGTAAATGAAATGTTGCCCAGCGACTTCCTGGCCCATTGCCTGGCCGATATTAAGTACTCAACAAATCTTATACTGACTCTTATTATCATGTTCAGAGGAGAAGATGAACTCCTGAGGAGATAGGGGAGACTCGAGGTTTCCCCTGGGCACACAGCACAGAGCTGGCACATAGGTGATGTACTTTTAACCTCTGCACACAGTAGGGCTTGATAAACCGCTGATCGGGCCCTCTAGGGAGCATTGTATGAAGTGCCCACCAAACGCTTCCCGGTCGCAGCCCTGGCCTCGGCCTGGCGCCTTTCCCTTGAGTACAGTAAGCACTTAACACTGCGGCATGAAAAAGTGCCGGTTTCTGAACCCGGCCTCGGCCCATTGCACAGGCCAGGAAGTCCAAGCCCCGCTTGGCCCAAACTTGCCGCGAGTTACCGAGGGGAGGACTCTGACAACGGCCAGGGACCAGAGGAGAGAAGGCGGGGATAGCCTCGGCCCCACGCTTCTGCGCCCAGCTGCGCCCAGCTGCGGCCCAGCCCCCGGAGCGCCGCGGTTGGCTGCGGCTCAGCGGCCGCCGATTGGCCAGCGCGGTTCCGGCGCGGGCTCCGATTGGCTATGACGCGCGGCCGGGCGAGGCCCCCGCCCGCCCCGCCGCCGCGCCTGGAGCCGGGCGGTCATTGGGCGGTGTGATCTCTCCGCGATTCCGCGGCCCTTGCCGCCGCCGCGCCGCCGCCGCCAGCAGAGCGCACCGGGCTGGCCGGGCGAGTGGCCATGGCGGGCGCCGAGGACGGGCCGGGCCAGCAGCCGGAGCTCGACGAGGACGAGGCGGCGTATTGCCGGCGCTGGGGCGCGCAGCACGCCGGGGCCCGCGAGCTGGCTGCGCTCTACTCGCCAGGTAGGACCTCCCGGGCCCCCTCCAGGCCTGCAGTCAGCAGCCCAAGCTGTGGACGGCGACCCCCGGTCTCCTAGATCAAAAACCCAGCCTTGGGCCCAGATGCGGAACTCCAGCCCTGGCTACTAACTTGCAAATAGCGCCTCCAGGTCCAGGAACCCCACCCCAGCGTCCTTTCCAAACCCTAACCAGAACCCTGGCCCTGAGGCTTCCTAGCTGCCGAAACACCCCCAAGTTCAAGAAATTACCATATCAGCTCCATGAGTGACAAACAGAGCTCCTATCAAACTGCCAAATCCAGAATCCTAGTCCCCAGGGCACCCTCGACTGCAGTGAGCGCCCCGAGTCTTAGGGACCCCCGCTCCAGAACAAAGTAGAAGCCCACGGCAACCCCGCAGCTGTAAGCGCTGCCCTGGCCCTCCTAAAAGTCACACCTTATCCCAGCTCCCGGGATGTCAGTCCACATCCTCGTTCCTCCTCTATGCCCTCAGCCAGGGCCCTGGGCTGCAGTGTCTTCACCCCAGTAACCTGGAATTCAGTCCCGTCTGCTCAGGGAACCTCAACTCAGGGGCTCCCCGCTGCAGAGTATCCCAGACACCCTTTCCCCAAGTCTGCATCCTGGTGACATCTTCAGTGGCTACCGACCGCACTCTACCCCTCCCAGGACCCTCCAGTCAGAGTATCAGCCCTCACCCAGTATTCCTGGACCTTCAGAGATGGGGGGACTACAGAGGCCCCAGTTTCCTCTGCCCCACATCCACATATTAGCCCTCACCATCAGGACTTGAGGGTGGAGTTCCCAGACTCCCCAGACCAAATCACAACTTGGAGACCCTCTCTGCCTCTTTCCCACAGGCTAAGGTCTCCCCCTACCTTCTTCTTGCTTTGTCATCAGTCATGCTCCAGCAAGCACCAGCCCCCACCCCCTTCTGTGAGCCCCAGAAGTTTTGCCACCTGGTCCCTGGAGGTCCTGTGTTCCTAGAGGGTTAAGGAAGTGCCTTTGACCATCCAGGGTTAGGAGACTGGAGGGCCCTTCTGACTGAGAGTCAATCTCACATCAAGCTTTATTTGTCAAACATTCCAACTTATCTCCTTTTGCTTTGGGGCAGCTGAGTGCACAGCCCTTGCCTGGTGCGAGCCTGGGGCCACTACCACCTTGGCTTCCTTCCCTGGCTATCCTGGGCTGGATGAGTCTCTGTCTTAAGTGACTTCATGACCTTGGGCCATTTGCTTTTCTTCCTTGGGTCCTTGATCACTAGTTTCTGTGTGTGATTTTTCACACCTGACTTGAGCACCTGATCCCTGCTGCTGTGGTTTCTTCAACCTATACCCAAACACCCAGCCTGTGGACATAGAACCTTGTGCTCTCCCTGGGACAGACCAGGGTTGGCATCCTGACTCTGCTGCTTAGCTGTGTGACCTGGATCAAGCCATTTTTTTCTGACTCTAAGCCTCAGTTTCCTTACCTCTGCAGTGGGCACAGGTAAAGTTTATCTGCCCTCTAGTGTTGTTAGGAAGAGTCACGTTGGTGCGCTACAAGCGCTCACTGTAGTCTGACCTTGCTATGAGGAATGCTGCCTCACCTGTCTGGTCCTCAGACTCCCCACCTGAGAATTGAGAATAAGCGTTCAAAGGCCTTCTTCTTTGATGTCTAGCACTGCTTACTCAAGTGTACCCACTTGCAACTAGCCCAAACCACTCCGTGCATTCAGAGCCTCCCCAGGGGACTGCTATCTCCCTACTCCATCACAATTTCGAATCTGTCCATTTCTGGTTCCTCAAGTGCTCCTCACCTTCTGAAGAACAGCTGTGTGGGAATCTGAGACTACACACAGCCTCCTGGTGCCCCAAACCTGCAGTCAAGTCTCCTTCTCTCCTCCAGACCTGGAGGTGGGCAGGAAGGGAGGGCCACTTGGCACTTGCCAAACTGGTTTCTTCAAATCCCTTCCTTTCCAGAGGCGCCTCTCTGTTTGCTTGTGTGGCCTTGGGGAAGTACCCTGACCTCTCTGGGCCTGACCTGTAATATGAGGGCTCAGGCCCAATACATATTGAGCACTTACATTCTTGGCCCTGTTCTAGACCCTGCGAGCAGAGCCATGAACAAGACATAAAAAGTGAAGCTGGTATTTTAGTAGGGAGACAGGCAATCAACTCAATAAATAAGGGAAATATCTCATATACCCAACAATGGCTAGCATAATAGAGCAAATAAATAGCAGGAAAGAAGGAGTGAAATGTTGGGAAAGGGGTGACACTTTAGAGAGGGAGCAGTTAAGTTCTCACGGAGCAAGTGGCCTTTGAACAGAGACCTAAGGGAAGAATCCATGAGCATATTGAGGATTGGTCCAGCCCAGGGAGGCAGCAAGCACAAAGGCCCTGAGATGGGAGTGTGCCTGGCATGTCCTAGGAGCACTAGGGAAGCCTATGGGCTGGGGCACAGGGAGCAAGGGAAGAGTGGGAGAAATTCCTAGGTCCCAAGACTTGAATTTTTGAGATTCCTGGGGTACAGAGGTGGTTTGGCTCCATAACAGTTGTCAAAGATAATAGTGGCAGTTAATATAGTGGGCATTTGTTGAGCACTGACTGTGTGCAGGCATTTTCCTCACAATTTACTCTCATTTCCTCCTCACTACAGCTGTCTGGGATGCACCCTGGCACCCCAATTTATAGAACAGGAGGCCAGTCCCGCACACTTCTTCTTCTAAAGCAGGCATCCTCAAACTATGGCCCGCCTAGGACAGTTATCCAGCCCGCCGGGTGTTTTTGCGTGTCCTGCTTAGCAGCCTACTCGTCCCAGGGCCCGCAGTCTGGCCCTCCAATAGTCTGAGGGACAGTGAACTGGCTCCCTGTTTAAAAAGTTGAGGACCCCTGTTCTAAAGTGTGTCCTGATTGGGATTAGGCCCACACCTTCACCCCCAGATGGGCAGGTCAGCAGGGTCAGGGACTGCATCTCTTTGTTGCACTCAGCTGAAGTGCGCAGTACCCAGCCCACCTTTGGAGTCACAATGACCTTTCACAGAGACACAGTGGGTCAGCAGCAGACCAGAACTAGAACACGGGGTGTGGAGGTCCTAGGTCCTATGTTCTTACTCTTCACTGTCGAAATGAGCCAGCCAGGGGTGGGCGTGTAAGATGAGAGCACACAGTGGGTCAGCAGCAGACCAGAACTGGAACACGGGGTGTGGAGGTCCTAGGTCCTGTGTTCTTTTTTTTTTTTTTTTTTGAGACAGAGCCTCAAGCTGTCACCCTGGGTAGAGTGCTGTGGCATCACAGCTCACAGCAACCTCCTACTCCTGGGCTCAAGCAAGTCTCCTGCCTCAGCCTCCCAAGTACCTGGGACCACAGGTGCCCGCCACAACGCCCAGCTATTTTTTTGGTTGTAGCCATCGTTGTTTGGCGGGCTGGGCTGATTCGAACCCAGCACCTTAGGTGTATGTGGCAAGCGCCTTAGCCACTTGAACCACAAGTGCCAAGCCAGGTCCTGTGTCCTTACTCTTCACTGTAGAAATGAGCCAGCCAGGGGTGGGCGTGTAAGAGGGGAGCAAACACTCCACACCAGCAGGACAGCTTGTGTGCAGGGTCAGGGTGGGTGCAGAAAGGCAGCATGGGACATAGGGAACAGAGAAGGGTGAGGCAGAGGGGTGGCCTCAGCTTGATTCTTCAGCCAGGAGTCCCAGGAGTTGAGACCTGGGAACCATAAAGGGACCTACTCCAGGTTTGAGTTTTGCAGCTAAGCCCACTTGGTACCAAGTACCAGGGTTTGTGATGGGCCTAGCAGGCTTGATAAGGCCTCTCCCAGGTGCAGACATAGCCGCAAGGTGTCCAGCTTCCCAGGAGATGCCAGCCAAAACCTGGCCATGTATGCCAGGTATCCCTGAAGAGCCCTGCGTCCAGCCATCACCACGTCCTGGACAACTATGGATGTCCCCTGCCCTGAGGGATACAGGGAATCATGGTGTGGGGTGAGGTGGAGAGTGTCAGGAGTAGTAGGAGTCCTGGGCCCCTGGTCCCAAAGCAGCTGAATCCCCCAACTGGGCCTGACCAAGGACAGAGGCCCTCCCTTCCCTGGCCTGGTCCCTGCCGCACTCTGGGCTGAGTTTTCTGACTGTCTCCTTCCGTCTCTTTGCCCAGCCTGCTCTCTGCTCATGCTCTTTCTCTTGTCTCAGTCTCCCTCTCTCTTATGTTCCTATTTCTCATCTTTCTATTTCTCTGATTCCTGCCCTCTCGCTGCTATTTGTCCCTCTGTCTCTTGTCCTCTTCTCTTGTCCCCATCCTCTCTCAACATCTTGTCCCCTCATCCCTCTGAGGCTGAGGCCATCAGAAGTGCAGGTTATTTGGCACTTGACCAGAACTGGAAGAGTCAGGCCTGAGACCAAGGGTTTGGCTGGTGGCCTGCCTACCAGGAGGCGGGATGGCAGAGGCCTGGCCCTTGGCCTGTCCCTGCTATTCCCAGCCTTCCAGGCCCACCACTGGAGCATAGTCCCCTCCCCAGGCCATAAGCCTTCACTACTGTGACTCAGCCCAGACCATCAACTTCTGCCCAGCTAGGGGCTGGCCTAGGAAACGGCCTCAGGGCTCCCCAGAAAACAGCCCAGGCCTCTTTGTGTCTCAAGCAACCCCTACCCCTCACCTCAGTCTGTCCCTCTGTAAAGTGGTATAGTTTAGGCCACTTGACCCCACAGGCCCTGCCAAGCTGTGGCCCCGCCAAGTTCATGCTGTGACTGTGACTTTGGTGACTCTTGGATGACTTTGAACAGGTGACTTCAACTCTCTAGGCCTAGTTTTTTTTTTCCTCCAAAGGACGGAACAAATGGTCCCTAGATCACAAGGTGTGGTGAGGGTGTCACTGAACTCACATTTAGCTCTGTGCCTGGTGTGTGCTTAGGGCTCAGTGCAGGACAGTTATTATATGTATTTTTATGGATGAGAATTGAGGCATTTGGTCTGCAGAAAGATCGGGTTCCAGAGGCCAAAGAGAAATGGAACTTAGATGAAAAAATATTTAGATTTCAGGGACATTTTCCATAGTGGGAGGGAGAGAGCTGGGCCATCTTTGGTATCTGGACAGCCTTGAACATCCAGGCTTAACTTGTCCCATTTATGAGTCTTTGAGCCTCAGTTTTCCTCACCTGGAAAATGGGATCACACTTTTCCTTCTTTGAAGGACGAGACTTGAATGAGATACTGTGCCTTGGGCACAAAAACTCAGATGACTGTAGGGGCCCTTCCAGGGCTGCCATCAAGAGAAGCTACCCAATGTGAGGCCACAGGGAAGGGAGAGGAGCAAGGAGAACCTGGAGCTTGTACCCTAAAAATAGGTATAGCCACTGGTGCCCAAGCCCAGAGTCCTGTGCAGGAGACTGGGAAATTTGTGTGATTTTAAAATATTGTGGGTTTTCTTTTTTTTGTAGAAACAGTCTCACTGTATCACCCTTGGTAGAGTGCTGTGGCGTCACACAGCTCACAGCAACCTCCAACTCATGGGCTTAGGCAATTCTCTTGCCTCAGCCTCCCAAGTAGCTGAGACTATAGGCACCTGCCACAATGCGGGCTATTTTTTTGTTGTAGATTGGCCAGGGCTGGGTTTGAACCTGCCACCCTCGGTATATGGGGCCGGCGCCCTACCCACTGAGCCAAAGACGCTGCCCTATTATTCATTTTTTAAAACTGAGCAAAACATACAGGAGGGAGCCAGTTTGCAATATTTGTGATATGGGCCATGCCCAGTACCCCAGCATCTGATGGGCTTCCATGGATGTCAGCCATTGTTACTGGAACCGTTATTTGATCATGTTGCTGTCAGCCTTGCCCACTTTCTGTCCCTCCTTGCAGGCAGGCAGGGTTCACCTGTCCTTTACTTCCCACTGCCTCTCCTTGTCCCCCAGCCTACTCCCTCAGGGCTGTCTGCTTCTGAGCCCCCCGCCAGCCGCAAACAGAAACTGGAAAGGGGAAGGCCCTGCTGGGGCTGATTGGTGATCCCTGGTGGAGGCTGCTAGGTCAGAGGCGCCTTGCCTGAGAACAAAGACTAGAAGCACTAGGCCTGCTGCTGCTGTGTGTCGTGACCTCTGTTGGGGTCCTCATCCCTTCTGGGCCTCAGTGTTCTCTTCTGTAAAGAGGGGACCCAGGGGATGGAGCTCTGGCAGGTCCCTTCCTGCTTCTGAGTCTTGCCCTTTTCACCAAGTGTGGGGAGGGCAGTTGTCCTGGTTCTGGTTCAGGGGTTAGGAGCAGTGTGCTGTTGTGTGACCTGGACAAAGTCCTCACCCTTTCTGAGCTTCAATGTCCCTGTCAGAACAAATAGAGAGCCCAGTACTTCCTTCCCAAGGGGCATTAATGAGGGGCACCTGGAGACAAAGCCTTGACCTTGTCCTTTAGGATTGTAGCCGGAGATTTGCTCATTCCACATGCATTTATTAAGTACCAACTGAGGGCCAGGGCCCTGGTGAGCCGGCCAGACATGGTCCCAGGCCTCCTGAGTTCACATCCGGGTAGGGGAAGACAAGCAGGTACAAGCCACAGTCCTGTGTGATGGGTTCCCTGCTAGGAGAGCACAGGGGTCAGAGGTGGCATCGCGGATGGCTTCCTGGAAGCAGATGTTTCCAGGTTGAGATCTGCAGGAGTGGTCAGATCAGCCAGGTGCAGAGGGAGTGAAGGGAACAGCATGCTTAGAGCCTTGAAGAGAAGAGAGAGATGCAGGAATAGCCATCTCATTATCTGCTCTGGCCCTGATCCCTTGGTTAGTCATGCACTAGCCCCGTTGGGTCCCATTGCTTAGTGGGCATGAGCTCCTGACACAAATGTTGCCAGGGCAATAGGGTAGTGGTGAATAGAGGGAAGGACCAAGGCAGCAGGAGAGGACAGAGTGGAATAACAGCAGGGTGTTAGGAGCCAGACCCTCTGGCCATGGATCCGGGTCAGTAGTGAACTAGCTGGGTGGCCTTGGACTACTTGCTGGACCACTCTGACCCTTAGTTTCCTCATCTGCAAAAGGGTATAACCTCAGCTGTTGCCTGATACATAGTAACTGCTTGATAAATGTTAACTACTAAAGCTAAAACTGTTATCATTAAAGGTCTTCTGTACTTTTGGGAGTGGCTGTCTGGGGCATACCTAGGGCCTAGTCATATGTTTTGTGTCATCCACATGATGTTTTTGTATCCTTCCTTTTTTATTATTTTAATTTCTGATCAAAAGATTTTGATATGATTGTGCATGCAAAAGGAACAAGTGAAAGAAAGGCCAGTTTCAACTATGTAGATTTTTTTTCTCATGTAATGACTGTTTTTTGCACATACCTGAATATACTTTGCTTTTTGCATGTGCCTGTATGTCGTGGACACCTCTCTGTGTCAACACCTTCGGGCCTTTGCCTAACTGCAGAGGTGCCTTGGACTGAATTAATTTGGCTGATCCCCAGGTGGTGGGCACTCAGGTTATATCCATGTGAATCAGTTTGAGTTTTGACACCTAAAAACTGCAGTGAGTGAATCAGCTTGTTCATGCTTACATGCCTATTAAAAATTTATGGCTCAGCTCGGCGCCTGTGGCTCAAGTGGCTAAGGCGCCAGCCACATACACCTAAGGTGGCGGGTTCGAATCCAGCCCGGGCTGCCAAAGAACAATGACGGCTGCAACCAAAAAAAAAAAAAAACACCAGCTAAGGCGCCAGCCACGTACACCTAAGGTGGCAGGTTCGAATCCCCAGCCCGGACCCGCCAAACAACAATGACGGCTGCAACCAAAAAAAATAGCCGGGCGTTGTGGCGGGCGCCTGTGGTCCCAGCTACTTGGGAGGCGGAGGCAGGAGACTCGCTTCAGCCCAGGAGTTGGAGGTTGCTGTGAGCTGTAATGCCACGGCACTCTGCCCAGGGGGACAGCTTGAGGCTCTGTCTCAAAAAAAAAATTATGGCTCTCTCAGCTTTGGAGCCTAGAAAAAAGAGTATGTGGCAACATTTAAATAGGAGAGGTTGCACCCCAAACCTGATGTCTGGCTTCTCTTGAAGCCAGAAGCTCTGGGCTCCCCTGGCCTACATTCCTACTTAACACAGTCAGCCAGATAGTAGCCAACATTCTAGAAACCCTACTGTCCTCAAGGCCCTGCTTATCCTGATTCATTCTAAGGAGCCTGGACGTTTGGCCAGATCCGAGCCTCTGGGATTAAAGGCCTCTCCCTCCAAATAATTACCTGCAGAAGGGGACGGGTGATGGCATGAAGATTCGAGTTATTTATTTATTTATCTTATTGAAACAGAGTCTCACTTTGTGGCCCTTGGTAGAGTGCCATGGTGTAATAGCTCATAGCAACCTCCAACTCTTGGACTTAAGCGATTTTCTTGCCTCAGCCTCCCAAGTAGCTGAGACTACAGGAGCCCGCCACAATGCTGGCCCTTTTTTTTTTTTTTTTGGTAGAGATAGGGTCTCACTCTGGCTCAGGCTGCTCTCGAACCTCTGAGCTCAGGGCAGTCCACCCTCCTCAGCCTTCCAGAGTGCTAGGATTATAGGCATGAGCCACCACCCCCGGCTGATTCCAGTTTTTTAAAAAAAGAAACGTATTAAAGTTCTTAGGTTTCTCCAAAGAGAACCCAAAAGGGCCCAGGAGACCAGAGTTCTGGTCTTCTTTGCCAGAGAACTGGGATATACAGGGCCAGCTTCATGGGCATGTGACCTGTACACAGGGGCCTGCTGTCTAAATGGTCCCACTCTTGAGTATATGACCTTGGGCAGGCCTTTTCCCTTCTCTGGGCCTCAGTGATATCTTCTATGGAATGGGTAGGTTAGGGCCTTTCCTTCATGGGAGTCTGTAAGCTTAGCTTGTGTTTGGCCCTGTAGACTTGAACACAGCTAAAGAGCCGCTATGGGCCCCAGCTCTGCCTGGCTTTGGTCCCCCCCACCCCCTTTACCACCCGCCCACACTCACCTCTCGCCTCTGCTCCCTGCAGGCAAGCGCTTCCAGGAGTGGTGCTGTGTGGTCCTGTGCTTCAGCCTCATTGCCCACAACTTGGTCCACCTCCTGCTGCTGGCCCGCTGGGAGCATATGCCCCTCGTCATACTGGGTGTTGGTGAGTGCCTGAGGCTTTGCTGCCTACCTCAGTTTCCTCAGGGGGCCAGAGACCTACCCAGTGACTAACACGTGTGTGTGGTGGGAGGCGAGTGAATGTGCATGCCCTCTTGGGTACAGGTATATGCTGTGGGAGCCCATCTCCTCCCCACGTCAGTAAGTGACACCTCCCTCTATCCTGTCACTTGGGCCTAAAACCCAGACCCCATTCTTGGTTGCTCTCTTTTTCTCATATTCCACATCCAAACATCAGCAAATGCTCTTGGTTCTACTTTCAAAATTTGTACACGATCCAGCCACTACTCCCCACCTCCACTGTCCCCACCTTGGCCAGCCACAGTGCTCTCCTGCTTGACTTTCTCAGGGACCTCCTCCCTGGTCTGTCTGCCTCCACCTTTGCCCCCATCATTCTGTCTCCACACAGCCGGAGGGATCCTGTCAGATCATGCTCTTCCAGTGTTCTCACCTGCATACTCAGGTAAAATGGCCCCTCCTCAGGCTTCCTCTCAGCCTGCCCTCCACTCTGTTCTTGCCATACTGGCCTCCTGGCTGTGCCCCACCACATACTGATACATGCCTACCTCAGGCCCTTTACACGAGCTGTTTCCTGTGCCAGGAACTCTCTTGTGGACACCTCCATGGTTTACTCCCTTGTCCAAGTCCCTGCTCAGAAGTTACCTCCTCACAGAGGCCCTTCCTCATTGCCCCTCAAAAATAGCAGCCTAGGCTCGGCGCCTATAGCTCAACTGGCTAAGGCGCCAACCACGTACACCTAAGGTGGCGGGTTCGAATCCCCAGCCCGG
>NW_003852418.1:11579361-11583157 GCF_000181295.1 Otolemur garnettii | reverse complement strand
AAAAAAAAAAATAGCAGCCTAGCCAGGCACAGTGGCTCATGCCTGTAATCCAGCACTCAGGGAGGCCGAGGCAGGTGGCTTGCTTAAGCTCATGAGTTTGAGACTAGCCTGAGCCAGAGGAAGACCCCATCTCTAAAAAAATAGCCAGGTGTTGTGGCAGACACCTATAGTCCCAGCTACTTGGGAGGGTGAGGCAAGAGGATCACTTGAGCCCAGGAGTTTGAGGTTGCCATGAGCTATGATGCCATGGCACTCTACCCAGGGTGACAAAGTGAGACTCTGCCTCAAAAAAAAAAAAAAAAAAGCAGCCTCATCACATGCTATCCCTCTACCCCTGTCACTGTTACATAGTGTATATCTTTATTTATTTATCATTTATCTCCCCCATTCAAATGTCTGCTCCCTGAGGGCAGAGATTTTTTTATCTGTTTCATTCACAAGCCAGTGCTCAGTATTTATTGAATCAGTGAATGAATGAATGAATGAGAAAAGTGCAATTTATTCCTATCTCCTGAGTGTTTTCCTAGGTCATTCCTTATCCATCACAGCCTGGGAGGTAGATACTAAGGTTGTCCTCCTTTTCTAGATGAGAAAACTAAGGGTCAGAAGAAGGGTTAGAATCATATGTCTCAAGCCTGAAGTACAACATAGTTCTTAAGACAGCGTCTCTACCCTAGGCCCCAGATGACTTGGTTTCCTTCTCTACCCACCACTCCTTCTTCTAACTTGGGCACTCATCCCCTCCCTGTCCTGGGCTCCCAGGCTGAGGGTACAGCTGTGCCCTTGGTCCCTTATGGTCCTCCCTAAAGGTTTAGCTTCTACAACCTCATTAAAGAGTATTCTGGCCACCTCTGCTCAGGCCAGCTAATTGAGCCATTTAGGCCTGGGGTGGGATTGGGCATGTTCTGGGGGTGCTGGACCTGCTGGAGGGGAGAGAGTTTAACCTGTGCAGTGCTGGGGAGCCCGGGCCCTGCCTACAGGAGCTGGGCATACCCCATGCCCACCAGACCACTGACCAAGACTTCCACCTCAGCCTCACTAGTCTTTTAAACAATGAATGTTTTTTGAGCACCTACTATGAGCCAAGCCCCATGCTGGGCTCGCTTCACTCTTTGTGACGACCTAGTGAGGAGGTTCCAATCACTATTCTCTGAGACACCAAGTGACTGTCCTGTTGGTCAACACCCCAGCAGCAGCAGAGTCTGGGATCAAAACTCCAGACCTACCTGTACTCAGATCACATACTCCGCCTCTAGGAGCTGTATAGTTAGCATCAGGAGAGGAAGGGGTTCTAGCCAGCAGGCCCAGCTTGGGCAAAGGATCAGGAAGATCAGAGCCCGGGTGTGTGCTATGCAAGCTGGGAGGGTGGGCATTCAGTGTGGGTCACTACCTGTCTTCCCTGGTTGAGACCTGAGCTTCCAGCCATGACCCAGTACATCTCTAGCTGCCAAGCCACCAAATGTGGCGCCAGCTCCCCGTCATGCACCTTTGCCCCTGGACTGATAAGAGCAGACGATCCCCGATAGTAATGTTTACATAATCCCTGATCGATTGAATAGCCGCTCTGATTTGGGTGTTAACACACAAGTGGTAAGGGCACTGTGCCAGCCTGCAGAGCCTGCCCCCATTCCTCACTGTCTCCCTAGAATTCCAGTGTCCCAGGCAGGCCCTGGAAATCAGGGAAGACAGAAGCACAAAAAGGTGTCAAGTTAGTAAACACAGACACACATAACTCACCTCTGGGAATTAAA
Source organism: Otolemur garnettii (assembly GCF_000181295.1). Classification (NCBI taxonomy): domain Eukaryota; kingdom Metazoa; phylum Chordata; class Mammalia; order Primates; family Galagidae; genus Otolemur; species Otolemur garnettii. The sequence continues at coordinate 11,581,406 of NW_003852418.1, read as the reverse complement.
ATCAAGATAAGAGAATAGGCAAGGAAGCCCTCTCCAAAAAGATGACGTTTGTGTAGAGACCTAAAGGAGATGGGCAAGGGGCCTGTACAGATATCTTGCGGGGGCTGGGAGGGCATTCTGGGCAGAGGAAACAGGAAGTGCAAAGGCCCTGAGGCTGCCATCTGCCACATGTGTTTGGGGAATAGAGAGGTCAGTGTGGCTGGAGAAAATTAATCAAAATAAAAGGGGTTGGCAGCAGCTCAGAGGCAGTGGGGGCAGATGGTTTAGGGCCCAAGGGCTGTGGACATGTGGTTTTATTCTACAGGCTGATGTTACAGGGAGGGTGGCCAGGTTGGGGAGGCTCAGGAGGAGGTGCCCGCAGGGGCCCAGTTGCATTGAGGTGGTGGCCCAGACCCGGGTAGGTCAGTGGGGGTAGCAATGAGCTGTCCAGTTGCAGACAAGCCATGAAGGGTGAGCTGCCAGAATGAGCTTCCAGGTGGGCCATGGAGGCAAAAGAGGGAGGAGTCAGTGGCAACTTTCAGGTTTATGTCTGAGTGATGAAAAGGGTGAGGTCATTCTTGACAGAGCTGGGGAGAGAGCAGAAGAGCTGGCCAGGGTAGAAGCCCAAGATGCCTGCTAGAGCACCCAGAAAGGGGATCTAACAGGAAGTGAAAAGTCCAGATGTCATCTATCAGAGGCTGTTGGGGCACCCCAGGGGCAGAAGCAAGCTGAGAAGTAGGAGGAGGACCAGGGATAGCTTCTGGGGCCAGGAGGAGACTGTGGTTTCCAGAAGACTGGGGATCAGCCATGGAGCAGACTAGCAAGATGGGGCAGCAAAAGGACTGCCAGATTTGGCCACATGGAGGTCATTAGGGACCTTGACAAGGACAGTGTCATGAATGAATGGGTGAACATGTGCACAGTGAGTACAGAGATCAGTTTCAAGGTCAGAGGGTCCTGCGGCCTCAGGTCATAGCCTACTTGGTAGGTGGAAGTGGACAGTTTGGATTTGATTCTGAGGTCGAGGGTGGCAGAGACAGGATTTGGACCCAGGGCAGACAGTGAGCAGAAAAGGCTGGGGACTTGCCCTCAGTCATGTTCACTTGCATCTGTCAGCCACTCTCCATCTCCACACCAGGCCCTTGAGGTGGGCAGGGTAGAAAAGTTCCAGCTGGGTGACCTGTGGGGACCCAGCTTTGAGGACCTTTGAGGCCCTGGCTCAGGCCTCAAAGTCACTTAATGAGTCAGGATAGCTTGGAGTGAGTCACCCCCAGCCCCTTCCTCAGCCCAGTGCTATGCAGGGAGGGGCAGTAAGTAGGCCGAAGCTGCCCCCAGGGAGAGCCAGCTGCCAGCCACCCCCAGAGCTGGGACAAAGAGGCTTCTGTGTGCCTGTCTGCCACCACTGTTCCCATTAAAGGGGCCTCAGGCAGCCAGTGCTGGAACAGCCACCAGCAGAGGCCTAGAGGTCATGGAACCTCCTCTCCCAAAATAATTCCTGATATCTGTACAAAGCACATATCCCTTCCCACTCACTCAGTAGCCTAAAAAGGCCAGGTGCTGCTCATTTGACAGATGGCAAGACTGAGGCTGAGGGAGGGGTATAATACTTAGGTGACTAAGGACAGCTGCAAGTGGGGTGTCCTCACTGAGTCCTAGGGGCCTGCTAAGCACATCACCTGCTGCAACCCATTTTATTCACTTCTGGTTAAGGGAAGCAGGTGCTATTAACATCTCCACTCCCCAGACCTGGCCACCAAGGCTCAGCCGCCTAAGCTGAATCTCCCTGCTGGCCCTAACCATGGTCTCTAGCTACTCACTAGCAGCCCTAACTGGCCCCTGCCACTGTGTGACCCCATGCTGGCCTGACCCTCTTCCAAAAGGTGAAATGTGGTGGGGCCTGTCACTGTGGCATGAAGGGAGATAATGTACTTTATAAAGATAGGCTTAATTTTTTTAGAACAATTCTAAATTTGCAGAAAAATTGATCAGATGGTACAGAGAGTTCTCATATACCCCCCTACACACAGGTTCCTCTTTTTTTTTTTTTTTTTTTTTTTTTTTTTTTT
>NW_003852418.1:11574726-11579196 GCF_000181295.1 Otolemur garnettii | reverse complement strand
TTGTTTGGCGGGTCCGGGCTGGGGATTCGAACCCGCCACCTTAGGTGTACATGGCTGGCGCCTTAGCCAGTTGAGCTATAGGCGCTGAGCCAGGTTCCTCTTTTATTAACATCTTATAGCTCACCCTCGTTGGGTATATTTGTTCTAATTCTTTTTTTTTTTTTTTTTTTGAGACAGAGTCTCAAGCTGTGGCCCTGAGTAGAGTGCTGTAGCATCATAGCTCACAGCAACCTCAAACTCTTGGGCTTAAGCAGTTCTCTTGCCTCAACCTCCCAAATAGCTGGGACTATAGGAGCCCGCCACAGTGCCTGGCTATTTTTTTGTTGCAGTTGTCATTGTTGTTTTAGCTGGCCTGAGCCAGGTTGGAACCCACCAGCCTCAGTGTACATGGCCGGTGCTCTACCCACTGAGCTACAGCACCCCCTCTTCCAATTCTTGTACCAATGTGGACACAGTATTATGAACTAAAGTCCAGAGTTTACTGAGATTTTCTCGATTTTTAACCTAATGCCCAGAAAATGGTACAGGCGTGGTGCCATTTTCAACACACCATAGCAAAAGTATACCCTATTAATGTGACTCGTCTCACAAGCTGAGCTAGCACATGTTGGGTTTGTCACTGCAAAGGGACTTTCCTCCCCCCTCCCTGCTGTACCGTCTTTGGGAGGAAGTCAGTGTGCACAGCCCACATTAGGGAACGGAGATTGGAATACGCTTTTAACACTCCTGGTGAAGCACCAGGTACACAGCTAGCATGACCAGGTTGTTTTTCTAATCCAGTATTATTTCTCTTATCACCATGTTCCCTTTATCTGTGAAGATTAAGTGTTTAGGATGATTAAGGAGATGAGATGTGGATTAAGGAGGTGTGGTCTATGCCTGGCCTTCCTATAGTTTAGGGATTAAAAAAGATAAAACATTTAAGATGCTGGCTAGAGGCAGTGCCTGTGGCTCAAAGGAGTAGGGCACCAGCCCCATATGCTGGAGGTGGCAGATTGAAACCTGGCCCCGGCCAAAAACTGCGGAAAAAAAAAACAGATGCTGGCTGGACACGGTAGCCTATAATCCTACCACTCTGGGAGGCTGAGGCAGGGGCATTGCTTGAGCTGAGGAGACCAGCTCAAGACCAGCCTGAGCAAGAGCAAGACCCCATCTCTACTAAAATAGGAAGGCTAGCCAAGCATTGTGGCAGGCGCCTATAGTCCCAGCTACTTGGGAGGCTGAGGCAAAGATCGCTTTAGCCCAAGAGATTGAGGTTGCTGTGAGCTATGGCACCAGAGTGATAGGGTCAGACTAAATCTCAAAACAAAAACAAAAACAAACCAAACACACATTTAAGATGCTGCCATAGGACCTGGTAGGTATAAATGCTCAATGAATACCAGGATTTAAATAGCTAATGTCTTTACCCAAAGGAAATGAGGGCACATGTCCACACATAGGCTTGTGTGTGGATGTTCACTGCAATCTGATTCAAAATGGTCCCAAACTGGAAACAACCCAAATGTCCAACAATGGCCAGATGGATAAATGCATCATGGTACATCCAGACAGTGGAATACTACTCAGCAATAAAAAGGATGGATGGGGGCGGTGCCTGTGGCTCAAAGGGGTAGGGTGCCGGTCCCATATGCCAGAGGTGGCGGGTTCAAACCCAGCCCCGGCCAAAAATGGCAAAAAAAAAAAGGATGGACTGATAGGCATAACTACATGGATGACTTTAGAAGCATTACACTAGCAAAGGAAGCTGGACCCCAAAGAGCACATACCATGTGAATCCATTTATATGAAATGCTAGAATGAGCCAAGCCAATCTATACTGCTGGGAAGCAGGTCTGTGGTTGTATGGAGCAGGGAAGGAGGGGGAGGGGGAACCTGCTAGGGGGCTAGAAATGTTCCATATCAGGGGTCAGCACGTTATGATCTGAGAACTGGAAATACTGAACCAAGTATTATGAAAATGCTGCCAGTCCTGTTTACTGTATTTTTGCTATTCTTTTTGTTTTTAGAGACAAGGTCTCCCTGTGTTGCCCAGGCTGCTGGAATGCAGAGTGCAGTGGCATGATAATAGCTCACTGCAGCCTCGAACTCCTGGGCTCAAGAGATCCCCCCTCTCAGTTTCCCAAGTAGCTAGGACTATGGGCACGCACCACCACACCTGGCTAATTTTTTAAAAATTTTGTACAGATTAAAAAATGTTTGCTCACTATGTTGCTCAGGTTGGTGTCAAACTCTTGGCCTTAAGCAGTCCTCCTGCTTTGGCCTCCCAAAGTGCTGGATTACAGGCCTGAGTCCCCATGCCCTGTCCCCCTTTGCTGCTGATAACCTGCTTTCACACTACCACAGCAGAATTGAGTCGTTGCAGCAGAGACTGTGTAACCTAAAGAGTCCCAATATTTACTGCCTGGCCCTTTAAAAGAAGTTTGCCAACCCCTCATATGCTATGTAGGTATAGAATCTCCATCTTGACCTAAGGAGTAGTAAGACAGGCATGTCCATATGTAAAAAAGCCATAGTGGCATAAGGCCTGTGCCCTTTTCTGTATGAGGTTATATTCAATTATCAAATGAGTCAAGATTTGGGGAGGAGAAGAGGTTTGTCCTAGTCTCCCCAGGAGCCCAGATCTCAGGGACTGCATCCCTGCAGGGCCATACCCCTGTGGCATCCAGTCACTTCTCATATGTAGAGATAGCTATCTCCCTCATAGACAAAGCATTCAGAGGTGCCATTAGAGCTATTGGGACAGGGGCTCTGCAGATACCTCAGCTGATCTCATTATGTGAGTAAAGATGCTGAGGCCCAGAAGTGGCAGGGAGTTTGCCAGCAATATGGTGGTGATAGATGAGGCCCCCAAGGCTTGATCTAGTTCTGCCATAGCTCTTGGCCACATGGCCTCTTGTCCCTCCTTGTAGACAGGCAGGGCACACACAGCATCCCATAGGATGCAGTAGGAGCACTAATGATGCCCAAGACCCACTACAGTGCAGCTTAAGGGCATGAAAGGGTGGCTCGGCGCCTGTGGCTCAAGCGGCTAAGGCGCCAGCCACATACACCTAAGGTGGCGGGTTAGAATCCCCAGCCCGGGCCCGCCAAACAACAATGATGGCTGCAACCAAAAAATGGCCAGGCATTGTGGCGGGCGCCTGTAGTCCCAGCTACTTGGGGGGCTGAGGCAGGAGACTCGCTTGAGCCCAGGAGTTGGAGGTTGCTGTGAGCGTGATGCCATGGCACTCTACCCAGGGGGATAGCTTGAGGCTCTGTCTCAAAAAAAAAAGGGCATGAAAGGGTGCTGGCTTGGGATGCAGACAGGAGGTCCCTCTTCCCCCCACAGCCGCCGCTTGTCTAGAGGATGGTAGTTCACTTCTCTGAGCCTCTTAACTCATCCAAGAAGTAGGGACAATAAATGAGGCCATCTCCAGTGGTGACAAATACCATGAAAGAAATAAAGCAGAGATGTGACTAAGAGGGCCTGCCTGGGTGGATGGGTTTAGCCAGGTAGCCAGGGGATCAGCTGACCTTTGTTCTGAGTGAGAAGGCTGAGAAAGAGCCAGCATAGGGTCTGTAGGGCGGGGGTGGAGTGCTGGCTAGAGGCACAGCAGGTGCAGAAGGTTCTGCCCCCTGCCCAACCCCACCCTCCTTGCGTCATCACTAAGGGGCGGGACCGCCCAGCCCGCCACGCCACCGTGCAGTGACACCCTTCAGCCTGTCCTTTGGCTTCTGCACAGGTGACGGCACAGCTGCTATGTTTCCCCACCCATCCTTATCTCCAGGAACTGGCAGGTGTGTGCATGAAGCTGTGGCATCCAGGCCACACCTGCCATAGGTGGCATTTGTGTGGTGGGTGCTCCCAGGCCTCTGGAGCAGAAATTGTTCTGCATTCAGCAGCTACGCCTTCCTCAGGCCTAGCCAGCAGAATCACTTGCTGCATGCTCACTCTCTTCCCTCAGTCACAAGTCCTACTCTCCAAGGAGGTGTCCAGGGGTTTTTCTTCAGCCTTCACAGTGCCCCAAGGGTCTGGTCCCTCGTCACTGAGGGGCTGAGGGCTCTAGCAGAACTCAGACCTGGGCCTTGGTCAGCCAGTTCACACAGAGAAACAGAGCCTAGAGAGGGGCTGGGAAGGGGTTCACCCCCTCTTGGGTTTTACGGCATTCCCCCTCGAACATCCTCCCCCCGGTAGACGTGAACTCAGTATCTGATGTGTGTCTGGTCCTAGAGCTCGGCACACAAAAGGTCTTCACAGACTGTTTGGTTGATTAAGTGACTGAATAACAACAACAGTAATACATGTATATGCGAGGGCTTACGAGGGGTCAAGCACTTGGTGCTTTACTGAGTTCCTGTTAGGTTCCAGAAACCAGATTCAGGCATCAACAAAAGAGACTAAAGCTCAGGCCCTTGTGGAGCTGACATCCTTGTAGTGGGAGACAATAAACCAGCAAAAGAGAAGTCAGAGGAGCTCAGTGAAAATAC
>NW_003852418.1:11570697-11574553 GCF_000181295.1 Otolemur garnettii | reverse complement strand
TTTTTTTTTGGTTGCAGCCATCATTGTTGTTTGGCGGGCCCAGGCTGGATTCAAATCTGCCACCTTAGGTGTATGTGGCTGGCGCCTTAGCCACTTGAGCGACAGGCGCCAAGCCAAGGTGCTAGGATTAAACTAAGACAGATAGGAAATGCTGGAAGATAAGGTGGTTACAGTTTAGGTCAGGTGTCCAGAGAGGACACTTAAATAAAGACTAAAGGAGGTAAGAAAATGAGTTGTGGGCCGCACCTGTGGCTCAAGGAGTAGGGCGCTGGCCCCAAATACCAGAGGTGGTGGGTTCAAACTGGGCCCCAGCCAAAAAACTGCAAAAAAAAAAAAAAGAAAGAAAGAAAGAAAAAGAAAGAAAGTGAGTTGTGTTGAATCTTGGGAAATAATGTTCCAGGCAAAGAGAACAGCAAGTACAAAGACCCAGAGGCACATAAGGATTTGCAAGGGAAAAGGAAAAAGCCAGTAGGGCTGGGCTGCAGTAAGCAAGGGAAGAGTGATGGGGGCCTCAGCTAGCGGGCCTCAGTTTCCCCATGTGAACAATGGTGGTGGTAAATCCTACTGTTAAGAGGTCCATCCTGTACCACTTGCCATGTGTGACCTCAGCCCAGTCACTTCTGCTCCTACTTGCCACCTCTACAAAGTGGGAATAAAAGTGTTACAACTTCTGGGGCAGCACCTGTGGCTCAAAGGAGTAGGGCACTGGCCCCATATGCCAGAGGTGGTGGGTTCAAGCCCAGCCCCGGCCAAAAACTGCAACAACAACAACAACAGAAGTGTTACAACTTCTAACAGATGGTGAGAACGCTCTGAGACCTAGCACAGAAAGCATCCGTGCCTGGCTTTGTGTGCAGTAAATGGTGGCTGGTATGTTTTTGTAAGTCATCATCATTCCTATCTTACAAGAGGAAACTGAGGCACAGAGAGGTTAATTAACACTTGCAGAGTCACTGCGCAGATAGTGAGTGACAGAGTTGGAATTTGAGTCTGATCTGACAGCTCTCAACCCTTGAGTTACATGGAACTTTCGAGTAAATGAATGATGCTGGAGTCTCTGAAGGGAACTCCCCTCCAGTTCTGAACAGATTGATAACAAAGATAAGGAAAAGGCTGCTGGGGGCAGAATTATCGTATTTATTGCTGACAAAAGCTGGGGGGTGGGGGACATGGCTTCTTTCTGCAGGTAAGGTACTTCCTAACACCAGACCCACAGGACATTGCTCTAGTCCTGCAGCAAAGCAGGCTGCCTATGAGGGGTGAGCCTGTAAAGCAGAAAGACAGGGACAGCCAGCCCCCAACAAGGAAAGTCTGAGCTGATCTGAGCATGCCCAGTTTATGCTCTCCAGACTACCCAGACAGAAGAGTCCTGGCATACCCTCCCCCCACCCCAGGAGTGCAGAAGAGGTAAGGGGCAGATGGGACAGGAGTGTTAGGCCTGAGGCTTCATCCTCAGGGAAGAAGACATCCCAAGTAGAGATGTCTGTCCCCTAACAAATGAATAAATGAGCAGGCAAGTGAGTAAATGAATGAATGACTCCCTCTGGTTGGTGAGGGATGTCCTTCCATGTGTCTGCCTTCCCCCAGCTCACCCCCAGCTCTTGTTCACAGTTGCAGGGGCTCTCATTGCCGACTTCTTGTCTGGCCTGGTGCACTGGGGTGCCGACACGTGGGGCTCCGTGGAGCTGCCTATCGTGGGGAAGGTAGGTATGTGGACTGAGCCTAACTCCTCCAGAAGGAGGTGGGGCTGTATGACTGTAGGTGAGTCTCCTTTCCTCTCTCTGGCTCACTTTCCCCATTATTCCAACCTATTCCTTTTGCCTGTTCTGCAAGACTAGAACAGGAATCCCTTGATATTTTGTGGAAGTAAAAGCACCCGGCTTGGATGGTCAGAGAGCTCTGATATGTGCCTGCCTCACCAGAACTCACTGAATTTGGGGGCCATGTCTTATTTTCCCATTGCCTCCTCTACTGCGTCTCACTGTTTTAATTGAATTTTTCTAGTATTAGTCAGACTCTTTTGGCTGTGATAGAAAATCTAAACTGACTTAAGCAAATAAGGTACTGATTCATGTAACTGAAAATTCAGAGATACAGCCAAATGAGGGCATGGCGGGTCCAGTGGGAAAGACAGATCATATTCTTCAGACTCAGTCTCTCGCCATCTCTATTTCTGCTTTCCCTTTATGAAGTAGCCAAGATGGCTCCTGGCTGCCTACTCATCTATCTTCCTATCTCCTGAAAAAGAAAACTTCTCCTTTCCCTCCTCCAAGGAGAAGAGGATTTCTCCTTTCCCCTAGTTATAGCCAAAGTCCCACAGCTCATTCCCATTGGCCTAGCTTGGGTCATTTGCCTATCCCTCCATCAGTCATGTGGTCAGAGGGAGGGAAGGCTCTGATTGGCCAGGCCTAGGTCACATGCTCTCTCTTGGTCAGGGGGTGGAGTTGGCCCTATCAGAACAGGTTGTGCCAAGAGAAGGGGAGGCTATTACCAAAAGGAGGAGCTCAGATGCTAAAGAGACAGATGGTCCCACCTGTTACTGTGAGGGGCCTCCTCAGCTGCCTTAGGGTGGGGAAGAGGGATAGAGATTGTCCCCAAGCACCCTCACACCCCAAGTGGGAAGACTGAGGCCCAGAAAAGGATAGTACCAGCCCAAGGCCCCTGCCACAGCCATTTCAACTCATCTTCTGTTATAGCTGCTAGACCTAGACCCTGAAGGCAGGAGGGGTCTGTATCAGTGGCATGGAAGGAATATTGGGGCCTCTTGGGTGGAGACAACATGAGCCCAGGGCCAGTGTGTTCAGGGTGTGGTGAAGCACAGCTGACCACCACGGCCTGACAGATGGGGTCATATCTCCAACCCCAACCTACCCCAGGCTTTCATTCGACCATTCCGGGAGCACCACATCGACCCCACAGCTATTACACGGCACGACTTCATCGAGACCAATGGGGACAACTGCCTGGTGACGCTGCTGCCACTGCTAAACATGGCCTACAAGTTCTGCACCCAGAGCCGTGGTGAGGCGCGTCAGCTGGTGGTGGGCCAGGAGGGGGCCGTCAGGGACAGAGTCTCACCCCACAAGCCTCCCTGGCTTGTGTGTGTTTGGCTCCTCATGGTGTTTTAAAATATTTTCAGTCAGTTGTCTTCATGAAAATCATAAAGATCTAAGTTTCTAGCTTCTCTTGAACAATCTGATCTGGCCACCCTATGTTCTTGTTCACACCTGGCCTTATTGGACAGGAGCTGAGCTGTGGCCACCCTCCTTCGTCAGGCTGACAGAACATATATATATTCTCCAGTTTACCACAGTCCCCACTGCTCCTTCTGTCCTCCACCCAACCCACCTTGTTTATTTGCACTGTCTGCCTGGCCCTGAGGGCTTTGGTTTTGCTACCTTGACCTACTGGAAGAGTATAGGCCGTGAACTCAGTTCTGAGTTCAGATCTTGGCCTTACCAAGTATTTGTCAGGCAAGTCACTTCCTGATTCTTGAGTTCAGTTTACCTCATCTGTCAGGTGGAGGTGAGAGGCCAGATCCTGTTCTAACAACGTAAGACCCTTTGATTCTTAGAGCAACCTCCCTGTGGACAGAGGTGACACATCTCTGTAGTGTAGCAGGTGCCATGGTGTCCCTCCATACCCACCAATGGCTGCCAATAGCTCCCAGCTTCTCCAGGGAGATCCCATCTCTCCCCTTGGAATAGACCTAAAGCCAGTGACTGAAAACCCTACAGAGAGCCAGTCTCTTCCCCTCTGGAGCCATTAAGACCCCCAGGCTGGCTCGGTGCCTATAGCTCAACGGGCTAAGGCGCCAGCCACATACACCTAAGGTGGCGGGTTCGAATCCCCAGCC
>NW_003852418.1:11558071-11570469 GCF_000181295.1 Otolemur garnettii | reverse complement strand
ACCCCCAGGCTGAGCTGAGACAAGACTGCCCATTATTGCCCTCAGCTGTTCCCGGCCTTGTCTTGCTTCCCTAACTCCCTGAGATGTTTCTCTGAAGAGACCTGCTGAAGAAGTCATATAGAGAGAAAGCTTTCTCGGGCTCTTCTTCTAGGGAACCTGGACAAAGTCCTTATTCCCATTTTACTGATGGAGAAATTGAGACTCAAAGAGGCAGAGTCACCAACCCAAACCCATACAACCAAGGAATATCCGAGCAGGGATCTGGCCCAGCTCAAGCAACTCCACAGCCTGCACTCCTGTTATTTGTGACTCCATTATCTGCCCATCGAGCAGGAGGGGAGCCTGAGGCCCAGGGGAACCTGAGCTGCCTGCAGCTAGGAGGGAGGTTGGGAGAAGTCCTGGGTGCTTGCCCAGGGGTGGGAGCTGCCCAGGGGCAGGTGGGGAGGTTGGTAGTGGTCCTCCACCCCAAATAGGTCCCCTCTGTTCCATCCTGCAGAGGCCCTGGAGCAACTCTACCCCTGGGAGTGCTTTGTCTTCTGCCTGATCATCTTCGGCACCTTCACCAACCAGATCCACAAGTGGTCACACACATACTTTGGGCTGCCACGCTGGGTCACCCTCCTGCAAGACTGGCATATCATCCTGCCTCGTAAACACCACCGCATCCACCACGTGTCACCCCACGAGACCTACTTCTGTATCACCACAGGTGCGGCCACAAGTGGCATGGAATGGGCTTTTCCTTCCGCAGTTACCACACCAACTTTGAGGTCAGAAGGGCAGAGGTCATAACAGGAGGTCATGTAGTCTTTGCCCTCCCAGAATAAGCTGTCCAGACCTGTATTTACTGAGCACATACTACGTGCCAGGCACTCTCCTCGGTGTTGAGGACACCACAGTAAAGCCCTCTCCCTGTCCTTGTGGCATTGTGACTCCAACTACTCATTTATCCAGCAGATACTGAATCCCTGCCACATGCCAGGTACTACTGAGGGCTTAGAATCCAGCAGCAAACAAAATAGGCACAAATCCCTGCCCTTACAGTACTCACCTAGTGAGAGAGACATAACAAATAGATAATATATAGTACTTCTTTTTTTTAGAGACAGAGTCTTACTTTGTTGCCCTTGGTAGCGTGCCGTGACATCACAGCTCATAGTAACCTCCAACTCCTGGGCTTAGGCAATTCTCTTTCCTTAGACTCCCAAGTAGCTGGGATTACAGGCACTCACCACAATGCCCAGCTATTTTGTTGTTGTTGTTGCAGTTTGGCCAGCGCTGGGTTCAGACCTGCCACCCTCAGTATATGGGGCCAGTGCCCAACTCACTGAGCCACAGGCGCTGCCCAAGATGTAGTACTTCTGATGGTGCCAACTGCTGTGGAGGAAAGAGCAGGGAGTGGGAAAAGGAGACGGGGGGCTATGCTTCCTAAACAGGGTAGCCAGGGAAGCCCTCCCTGAGAAGGTGACATTGAACTAAGACCTGCTGAGGGAGAAGGCCATGCAGATCTCTGCAGGAAGGGCACTCTAGGAAGGTAGGAACCATAGGTGCAAAGGCCCTGAGGCTGGCATGTGCATGGCTGATGTGTCTAAGGAGCAGCAAGGAGTCCCCTGACTGGAGTGGAGAGTTGGGGGACAGCAGGGTGGGAGAGGGAGAGGATAAGCATAGGAGGGTCCTGAAGATAAATGAGGACAGAGTCAAGCAAAGGAAATAGTAAGTGCAAAGGCCAGAAGCAGGAACATACCTAGTGTGTTGAGGAACGGGAACAGTTCGGGTTCCCACACGCTAGGCGATGGGCCAACTGGGCTGCTTTCAAGGTTAAGTATAACAAGTGCTGTCAAGTCAGGCCACTTCAGGTTTAACTCTCAGCTCCTCCATTTGTGCTGTTAGAAAATTCAGAAATCTAGGGCGGCACCTGTGGCTCAGTGAGTAGGGCGCCAGCCCCATATACCGAGGGTGGCAGGTTCAAACCTGGCACTGGTCAAACTGCAACAAAAAAATAGCTGGGCATATGGCAGGTGCCTGTAGGGAGGCTGAGGCAAAAGAATCGCCTAATCCCAAGAGCTGGAGGTTGCTGTAAGCTGTAACACCACAGCACTCTACTGAGGGCGACAAAATGAGACTCTGTCTCTTAGAAAAAAGAAAATTCAGAAACCTCCCTGAGTATCACTTTTCTCATCCACAAAATGGGGCTACAGCCTCCTTCACTTACCACCCTCTCAGGGCTGTGCTGAGAATGGGAAGATGGCACATACAAAGTGCCCTGTGTATAGTAGGTAATTGATAAATTACAGCCACTGTTTTTGGTTTTTGTATTTTTCTTTTGTTTAAGTCTTTCTGGAAGGAGAAATGAGAGCCACAAAAAAACACTGTTTTCATGCCCTAAACTCATATTCATACTCCTTGGAAGACAGGTGGAAGGATTAAAAATTAGGTTATTTTGGCCATACACAGTGGCCTACAAGCCACACCTACAAGCACAGGACTTTGGAAGGCTAAAGCAGGAGGATCACTTGAGGTCAAGAGCACAAGATCACGGCTCGGCGCCTATAGCTCAGCTGGCTAAGGCGCCAGCCACGTACACCTAAGGTGGCGGGTTCGAATCCCCAGCCCGGACCCGCCAAACAACAATGACGGCTGCAACCAAAAAATAGCCGGGCGTTGTTGTGGGTGTTTGTGGTCCCAGCTACTTGGGAGGCTGAGGCAGGAGACTCGCTTGAGCCCAGGAGTTGGAGGTTGCTGTGAGCTGTAATGCCACGGCACTCTGCCCAGGGGGACAGCTTGAGGCTCTGTCTCAAAAAAAAAAAAGAGCACAAGATCAGTATGGGCAAGAGAACTCTACAAAATATTTTTTTTTTTTTTTTTTTTTTTGAGACAGAGTCTCACTTTGTCACCCTCAGTAGAGTGCCATGGCATCATAGCTCAGAGGAGCCTCAAACTCTAAGGCTCAAGTAATTCTTTTGCCTTAGTCTCCCAAGTAGCTGGGACTATAGGCGCCTGCCACAACGCCCAGCTATTTTTAGAGATGAGGTCAGGCTGGTCAGGCATTCCACCTGCCTTGGCCTCCCAGTGTGTTAGCTCATAGGCATTAACCACTGCGCCCTGCCCTTCAAAATATAATTTAAAAAAAGAAAATTAGCTGAGCATGGTGGAGTGCTTATAGTCTCAGCTACTCAGGAGGCTGAGGCAAGATGATCACTTGAGTCCAGAAGTTCGAGGCCACAGTGAGTTGGCAGCTGCACTCCAGGGTGGGCAACAGAGAAAGACTTGTCTCCTAAAGGAACAAAAAAATGGGGGCTATTTAGGAGATCAGTTAACTACTTAGGCAGGCCTAAGTTCAAATCCTGGTTTGGTTTCCCGTTAGTTGGGAGACTCTTTTCCACGCTTCAGTCTTCTCATGAGGAAACTGGGACAAACATTAGCACCTATCTCATGGTGGGGGTGGGAGACTAATAATTTGGATTAAATAAGATCATGAGGCTCAGCACCTGTGGCTCAAGTGGCTAAGGCGCCAGCCACATACACCTAAGGTGGCAGGTTCAAGTCCAGCTCGGGCCCGCCAAACAATGATAGGTGCAACCAAAAAAAATAGCCAGGCATTGTGGCGGGCACCTGTGGTTCCAGCTACTTGGGAGGCGGAGGCAGGAGACTCACTTGAGCCCAGGAGTTGGAGGTTGTGCCACAGCACTCTACCCAGGGGGACAGCTTGAGGCTCTGTCTCAAAAAGAAAAATAAGTAAGATTTTGAGCAGTATTTATTGAGCATATACTATGTGCCAGGCTCTCTTCTAGGTACTAAGGATTAGCAGTGGAAGATCATGGTGTCCTGCATTGCAGAACTGACATTCCAGTGAGGGTTAAAGGAAAAAACAACACAAAATAGGAGAACAGTGAATGAATGAAGATGATTACAGTTTATCATAAAGGCTGTAATGAATTAAGAGGGTTATGTGAGAAACCTGAAATGCTGCTTAACAGGGTGATCAGGAAAGGCTTCTTGACAGATGTGGCATTTGAGCCAAGTGATAAGAAGGCTGCTACATGCCTAGCATATAGTAAGAGCTCAGTAAAAACACGAATGGTCCAGGTGCAGTGGCTCCCTGCTGTAATCCTAGCAGTCTGGGAGGCCACGGTAAGAAGATTGCTTGAGCACAGGAGTTCAAGACCAGCCTGAGCAAGAGGGAGACCCCCATCTCCACAAAAAATAGAAAAGCAGCTGGGGGCTCAGCGCCCATAGCACAGTGGTTACGGTGCCAGACACATACACTGAGGGTGGTGGGTTCGAACCCTGCCCAAGCCACCTAAGCAACAATGACAATTGCAACAACAACAAAAAAACAGTTGGACATTGTTGCAGGCATTTGTGGTCCCAGCTACTTGGGAGGCTGAGGCAAGAGAATCGCTTGGGCCCAAGAGTTTGAGGTTGCTGTGAGCTGTGGCATCACGGCACTCTACTGAAGGCAACACAGTGGGACTCTCTCTCAAAAAAAAAAAAAAAAAAAAAACCTGGGTATGGTGGTGGGTGCCTGTAGTCCCAGCAACTTGAGAGGCTGAGGCAGGATCACTGGAGCCCAGAAGTTTGAGGTTTCTGTGAGCTATGATGGCACCATTGCATTCTAGCCAGGGCCACAGAGCAAGACTCTGTCTCAAAAACAAAGCCAGGGCTCGGCGCCTGTGGCTCAAGCGGCTAAGGCGCCAGCCACATACACCCAAGGTTGCAGGTTCAAATCCCCAGCCCGGGCCCGCCAAACAACAATGATGGCTGCAACCAAAAAATGGCCGGGCGTTGTGGCGGGCGCCTGTAGTCCCAGCTACTTGGGAGGCTGAGGCAGGAGACTCGCTTGAGCCCAGGAGTTGGAGGTTGCTGTGAGCGTGATGCCATGGCACTCTACCCAGGGGGATAGCTTGAGGCTCTGTCTCAAAAAATAAATAAATAAATAAATAAAGCCAGTGAATAAAGACCAGGTGAGATGGCTCCTACCTATAATCACAGCACTTTGGAAAGCCAAGGCAAGAGGATTACTTGAGTCCTGGAGTTTGAGACCAGCCTGAGCAACATAGTGAGACTCCATCTCCACCAAAATTTTTTAAAAATTAGCCAGGGGTGATGGCACACACCTGTAGCCCCAGCAGGGGAGGCAGGAGGATTGCATGAGCCCTGGAGTTTGAGGTTACAGTGAGCTGTGAACATACTACAGGAGTCCACTTGGGAAATAGAGTAAGAATCCATCTCTTTAAAAGGAACATGTAGGCTCAGCGCCTGTGGCTCAAGCAGCTAAGGCACCAGCCACATATACCTAAGGTGGCAGGTTCGAATCCAGCCTAGGCCCGCCAAACAACAATAATGGCTGCAACCAAAAAATAGCTGGGTGTTGTGGCAGGTGCCTGTGATCTCAGCTACTTGGGAGGCTGAGGCAGGAGACTCACTTGAGCACAAGAGTTGGAGGTTGCCGTGAGCAGCGAAGTCATGGCACTCTACCCAGGGGGACAGCTTGAGGCTCTGTCTCAAAAAAAAAAAGGAACATGTAGCCCTCAGTCCATTAGTGGGAAACCTCCATTTCCAGAGCCTTTGATTGGTCCCTGTTCCCGGTCCTCCGCAGACTCACTCTTTGTTAGGCCTCTCACTCCAGTCAGGGCCCATATTTAACATCCCTTTAACTGCTGCTCCTCCATTCAGTCTCCCACTGCCATTTCTCCTGCAGGCTGGCTCAACTACCCTCTGGAGAAGATAGGCTTCTGGCGACGCCTGGAGGATATCATCCAGGGCCTGACAGGCGAGAAGCCTCGGGCAGATGACATGAAATGGGCCCAGAAGATCAAATAACTTCTCCAAGTCTGCCACCTGGTTGCCAACCTTCCCTAGCTCCCAAACCGAAGCCATCTGCCAAATTCCAGCCTCTTCGAGCTGGCCCCTCCAGGTGGAGAGGACATCTCCTGGGCTGGGCCCAGGCAACCCCAACCCACCCCTCGTGACACAGAATACTTGAGCCACTGATTTATCATTTCCTTTTTTCATTTTCTTTCCTTGGCCCCTCCCCAGCCACCTGAGCTGCTCTGTCTGCCAAGCCTGACTCTGCAGAAAAGGGAGCCCCGCCCTGCCCACCGTCCCTCCTGTAGAGAGGCGGCTCACCTACTCCCTGCACTCTGCCCTGTGCCCTTCTGAGCAGCCCTTCAGTGTGGCTGGCATTGGGGCCACTGAGTTGCCTCTGTCTGTCCCTCGTCTGTCCCCAGTGGTCTAGGAAGCCACCAGGCACACTAAGTGTCCCTGGAGCATTGTCCTGCCATGGCCCTGCAAACTGATCCTGGAGGCCCGGGTGGGTGGACAGCTCCGGCCACCACCTCCAGCCCAGCCTGTCCACCCAAGGATGGCAAAGCTCAAGGGTCTGAAGGCAGCTGGTCAGAAGTGGCCGGATTTTCCTGCCCAAGTCTGGAACCCCCTTTTCCACTATCCTCCTACCCCCATCTGCCCACGTGATTCTAGCCAGAGCTGATAATTCCAATACAAGGATGTCTTCACAGGGCATAGTCCCTGCAAAGAGTCTTGGTCATTTGGAAGGGGACACAGTGTCCCCTCTGGCCAGGTTGTGTCAGAAGGAAGAGTGGGGCTTTTTGTTTTTTTGTTTTTTTTGTAAAGGTGCTTGCTTGTTTAATGTAAATAATAGAAAGCCTTAATATCTTTTCTGTAACACGGAGTAATATTTTAATGTCATGTTTTGGATGCACATAATATATTTATAACAAAGCAGCAAGAGTCTACCTAACCTTAGCTGCCTCGTAATGTTTCCTGGTCGGCTGGGGTGGGGGGCTAGGGGTGTTGAGGAGCCTGAGGGGGGTGAGGCCTCACTCCCACTGCATTCCCAGCCCCCCCCCCAACCCTGGCCTCAGGATGGGGGCTTTGTCACCTAGAATGAAATAATGTTGACATCTGCTCCAAACACTTTTGGAGGGGACCCCCATTTGGTAAGAAGTGGCCTTTCATGTCAATCATGATGATAAAGGAATGATGGCTGATCTCTATTTGTGAATTTCTTCAGCAAATGTTTTATTGACACCCAGTGTGTGCCAGGCTCTGTCCTGGACACTGGGGTACAGCAGAGAACAGACTGGTAAGGACCCTGGTGGAACTTCCCTCTGGTGGAAAGAGAAAATAAACATAAATAAATGCACATGGAAATTCAGGTGGTGATTTGTGAAGAAAATTAAACAGGATAGAACCACATTGGAGAAGCAGGGTGGAGGCTGCTTTGGAAGGGTGGTCCAGGAGGGCCCCTGAGGAAGTTAGTTGATCTGAGACTTGGCCTCTTAATGGGACAGGAAGTGCCAAAGCCCTGCGATGAGAAGCAGGTTGGGTTTTTTGCTTTTGTCTTATTCCTTACCCAGAGAAGCTTGGGATTTTTAGGAGAAAGTGAACAGGGGAAGGTGGAAGGTGAGGTTAGAAGACAGGCAAATGTTATATTCGGCCGAATGCTGAGTGGAGAGCCTCCAGACATTTCAGACAAATAAGTAACTTGTTTATTCACTGAGCAAAGTACTGACAAGGTACCTCATACTGCCAGGCACTGGGGTTCTGAGTGAATAGACTTTACAATTAATACCTAGTCCAGGCTAGAGAGTTTAGCCAGGAAACAAAACTGGGGAAATGAGAAAAGACACTTCGGTGGAGTCACAAATAATGCATTTCTTTTATTTTTAACAATATAACTCATAACTTCATTTTCTTTTGAGACAGTCTCACTTTGTCACCCTCAGTAGGGTGCCATTGCATCACAGCTTACAGCAACCTCCAGCTCTTGGGCTTAGGTGATTCTCTTGCTTCAGCCTCCCAAATAGCTGAGACTACAGGCATCCGCCACAATGCCCAGCTATTTTTTGTTGCAGTTTGGCTGGAGCTGGGTTCGAACCTACCATCCTCAGTATATTAGGTGCCCTACTCACTGAGCCACAGGCACTGCCCAATAACTCCATTTTCTTTAAAGTTTGCCTACCACTAGACTTTGGATTTATGACTAAAGAAGGGGTCCACAAAAGGAAGGGTATTAGAATGATAGAATGGGCTAGGCACAGTGGCTCACACCTGTAATCCTAGTACTCTAGGAGACTGAGGCAGATGGATTGCCTGAGCTCACAAGTTCCAGACCAGCCTGAGCCAGAATGAGACCCTGATCTCTGAAAATAGCCAGGCATCGTGGCGGGTCCCTATAGTCCCAGCTACTTGGGAGGCTGAGGCAAGAGAATTGCTTGAGCCCAAGAGTTGGAGGTTGCTGTGAGCTGTGACAGCACATCACTCTACAGAGGGTGAGAAAGTGAGACTCTGTCTCAAAAAAGAATGATAGAATGACAGTCACACCTGTGATCCTGGCACTTTGGGAGGCTGAAGCAGGAGGATCGCTTAAGCTTAGGAGTTTGAGACCAGCCTGAGCAAGGAGACCCCATCTCTACTAAAAATAGAAAAACTGGGGGCGGGGCCTGTGGCTCAAAGTAGTAGGCTGCTGGCCCCATATACTGGAGGTGGCAGGTTCAAACCCAGCCCTGGCCAAAAACTGCAAAAAAAAAAAAGAAAGAAAGAAAAATTGGCCTGGGGTAATGGTATGGTATGCACCTGTAGTCCCAGCTACTTGAGAGTCTGAGGCAGGAGGCCTGCTTGAGCCCAGGAGTTTGAGGTTGCTGTGAGCTAAAGCCTGGTACTCTAGCTTGGGTGACAGAGTAAGAGTCTCTATCTGAAAGAAAAAAAAAATGAAACTAAAGCAAAAGTTAATTGCTAAGATGATTATCTAAGTAAGCTCTTAAAACTGAGAAGTCCACAGGTTTCTGACTTAAGGATTGACAGGACCCAGGGGCTCACATGACTCATCAGAACTTGGTTTCCAGCTCAACAATCTCAGTGGCAAGAGCTTTCCCAGCAGTTGCAGTGAAACGTCCAGACTCTCATTGGCCTGGATGGGGTAGTGTGCCTATCACCTTGGCTGGAGGGGTGTGTGTGTGTGAGAGAGAGAGACATGTTCTGACTGGTCAGGTCTGCAACATGGCTACCTGGAGCTGTAGAAGTGCGATCAACTCTTTCCAAGCCAGAAGAGGGAGCAAGGATCCAAGAAGAAAATTAAGGTATTAACTACAAAAGAAAGTCTAGTGGATGGAGCAGGCAGCCAAACTCTTCGGAGAGGCCAATGAGCAGCCTTGGGGGCAGAGGTTGGTTTCCAAGCCCTACCAATCTGTCAATTCAGCCAGAGCCAGCAAAAAAACTCAGCCTGAGTCCAGAGAGATAAAGTGACTCCCCCAAGGTTCCACAGCTAGTAGAGGCAAAGCCAGGCCTCAAATTAAGATCATATCACTTCTAAATCCAGCAGACTAGTAAAAACTTTCAAAACCTAAAAAAGGTATGCATTGGGTCTGAGAGTGTTGGGGCCACTTGTGAGATCAGGGGCTTGCAAACAAGTGTCTATGAGGGCCAGATGGAAAAATGCTAATTTTTTTTTTTTTTTTTTTGAGACAGTATCACTTTGTCACCCTCAGTAAAGTGCTATGGTATCATAGCTTACAGCAACCTCAAACTCTTGGGCTCAAGTGATCCCCTTGCCTCAGCCTCTTGAGTAGCTGGGACTACAGGCACCCACCACAACACCTGGCTATTTTTAGAGACACAGGGTGTAGCTCTGGCTCAGGCTGGTCTTGAACTCCTGAGCTCAGGTGATCCACCCACCTCAGCCTCCCAGAGTGTTAAGATTACAGGCATGAGCCAGCATACCCAGCCTGAAAAATGCTATTTAATACTTACCTTGTGCCAGACTGTGCAGGGAGCTTTGCACAGTTCCCATCAAGCAGTTTATGCAGCTCTAAAAAATGAGTACTCTTAGCACCATTTGCAGGTGAAGAAACTGAGACACACAGGTCATGTGATATGCCCAAGGTCACACAGCTAGTAAGTGGCAGAACCAGGATTAGAGCCCAGGCCTGACCCAGAGCCCTTGTGCTCTAAACACTCTCACTGGTGAGAGGGAGTGAGGCAGGTGACAAGGGAGAAATGGTCTGCCATGAGAAAAGACCACCTGCAAGAGAAAAGTAGCTGACACTGGGGACTGGGATGACCTGGAGACATCAGGCCCTAAAGGGCAGCTGCTACTCATACCAGCTAGTTAAAGAGGAGCCAGAAATCCAGATTTTAAAAACACTGCTGTCAACTCAGCTGCTAGGGTGCCAGCCACATACACCAGAGCTAGCAGGTTCGAATCCAGTTTGGGGCATACCAAACAATAACTACAACCAAAAAATAGCCAGGCGTTGTGGCAGGCACCTGTAGTCCCAGCCACTTGGGAGGCTGAAGCAAGAGAATCACTTAAGCCCAAGAGTTTGAGGTTGCTGTGAGCTGTGATGCCATGGCACTTTACAGAGGGCAACATAGTGAGAGTCTGTCTCAAATAAATAAATACATACATACATACATATGCTGGCTCCATGTTTAAAACATATCATGGGTAAAATAAAACAGCTACAGGAGCCAACTTCTGCCCAGCGGCTGAGGAGTGGCTTGGTTTTAGGTAGGCATGTGCTGCTATCTGGTGGTGATGCAGGGTAGGTGCCATGCAAGGCAAACAGGGTTCCAGCTCTGACCCAAGAAGGTCACACATCCCTCTCTACTCCTTTCTTTCTTTCTTTCTTTTGGTGGGGAGGAGGGTCTGGGCACACGCCTCAGGACACCTGCCCCAACGTTATCTCACTCCCATTTGATAAACCAGAAATTTTCAAGCTACGCTTTTCAATATTTTGCAATAAGTTTTGCATACATAAGCATAAGGTGAAGCATAAGAATCAAACACTACTGGCTCGGCACTCTGTCTCACAATAAAAAGGGGAATCAAACACTATAAAAGGGGCTAGAGCAGGACTAAGTGACTCCAGCCAATGGGCCAAATACAGCCCATTTGTTTTTCTATAGCTCACAAGTTTTTTGGGTTTTTTTGCTTGTTTGTTTGAGACAGAGTCTCACTATGTCACCCTCAGTAGAGTGCCATGGTGTCACCAGCAGCCTCAAACTCCTGGGCTTAAGCGATTCTCTTGCCTCAGTCTCCCAAGTAGCTCAGACTATAGGCACCCGCCACAACGCCCTGCTATTTTGTTGTTGTTGTTGTTGTTGCTGTTGCAGTTGTCGTTGTTTAGCAGGCCCAGGCAGGGTTTGAACCCACCAGACTTGGTGTATGTGGCCGGCGCCCTACCCACTGGACATCGCCAGTGGATTTTTTGGCGATGTTTGTTATCCATTTTTTGGATTTTTTGTTTGTTTGTTTTGATCCATTTTTTTGGATTTTTTGTTTGTTTGTTTGTTTTTGTTTTGTTTTGGTTTGGTTTTTGAGACAGAGCCTCAAGCTATCCCCCTGGGTAGAGTGCTGTGGCATCACAGCTCACAGCAACCTCCAACTCCTGGGCTCAAGCGAGTCTCTGCCTCAGCCTCCCAAGTAGCTGGGACCACAGGCGCCCGCCACAATGCCTGGCTATTTTTTGGTTACAGCCATCATTGTTTTTGGCAGCCCAGGCTGGATTCGAACCTGCCACCTTAGGTATATGTGGCTGGCGCCTTAGCCACTTGAGCCACAGGCCACTGAGCCTGTTTGTTTTTGTTTTGAGACAGAGTTTCTATCCCCCTAGTAGAGTGCTGTGGCATCATATCTCAAAGCAACCTCAAACTCTTGGGCTGAAGCAATCCTCTTGCCTCAGTTTTTCATTTTTCATAGAAACAGGGTTCTCGCTCTTGCTCATGCTGGTCTGGAACTCATGAGCTCAAGCAATCCACCTGCCGCCTGGGCCTCCCAGAGTGCTAGGATTTTAGGAGTGAGCCACCACACCCAGCCTCACAAGATTAGAAGGGCATATTTCCTAAGGCAGGAAATTTAAATTTAGGTGTTGTTTGTAACATTTAATTGGCATGTGGTCATGCCCTCTCATTTATATGCTGTCCCAGGCTGCTTTTGCTCCCAGTAGCAGATTCGAATGGCTGCCTGAAAGACCAAATGGCCTAAGAAAGCCTAAAATATTTACTATCTGGCCCTGTACAGGAAATAGATACCAACCCCCACCCCTTCGATTTATAGTGAAGAGTAGGCCTGGTGCGGTGGCTCACACCTGTCATCTCAGCACTTAGGAAGCTGAGGGCGGTAGATTACCTGAGCTCAAAGGTTAGAAACCAGCCTGAGCCAGAACAAGACCTCATCTCTAAACATAGCCCAGTGTTGTGGCAGGCACCTGTAGTCCCAGCTACTTAGGAGGCTGAAGCAAGAGAACTGCTTGAGCCCAAGAGTTTGAGGTTTCTGTGAGCTATAATGCCACAGCACTCTACTGAGGATGACAAAGGAGACTCTGTCTCAAAAAATAAATAAAGTGGCTTGGCACCTGTGGCTCAAGTGGCTAAGG
>NW_003852418.1:11555524-11557593 GCF_000181295.1 Otolemur garnettii | reverse complement strand
ACTTCTGGGGTACAGTGTGGTGTTTTCACACACAATCCGAAACACTTCCATCAAACTGGTTAACATAGCCTTCATGTCATTTTCTTAGTTATTGTGTTAAAACGTTCATATTCTACTCATAGAAAGATTCACTTGTACCCTTGTAAGATAAACCACAGAAGTGAACCGTCGAATCCCCCTCCCTCCACCCATTCCCCCCTCCCCTCTCTCTCCCCACTCCCTGTATCCTTAGGTTGTTATTAGGTTATAACTTTCATATAAAAGGTTTAAATTAATTTCATAATAGGGGTGTGTACATTGGATACTTTTTCTTCCATTCCTGTGATACTTTGCTAAGAAGAACATTTTATCTCGAGGAATTTCACCCTCGAATATTACTCCTTGGTATAAAGAATATTTGGTTTTTTTTTTTTGAGACAGAGTCTTACTTTGCAGCCCTTGGTAGAGTGCTGTCGCATCACAGCTCACAGTAACTTCCAGCTCTTGGGCCCAGGCAATTCTCTGGTCTCAGCCTCCCGAGTAGCTGGGACTACAGGGTGCCTGCCACAACGCCTGGCTATTTTTTTGTTGCAGTTTGGCTGGGGCCAGGTTCGATCCCACCACCCTCAGTATATGGGGCCGGCGCCCTACCCACTGAGCCACAGGTGCCACCCTAAGGAATATTTTGAATTGGGCAGTACCTGTGGCTCAGTGAGTAGGGCGCCAGCTCCCTATGAGGCTGGTGGGTTCAAACCCGGCCCCAACCGAACTGCAACCAAAAAAATATAGCTGGGTGTTGTGGTAGGCGCCTGTAGTCCTAGCTACTTGGGAAGCTAAGGCAAGAGAATGGCCTAAGCCCAGGAGTTGGATGTTGCTATGAGCTATGTGACACCATGGCACTCTACTAAGGGTGATAAAGTGAGACTCTGTCTCTATAAAAAAAAAAAAGGAATATTTTCAATGAAAGGCCCTTAGAGACTCGGCACCAGCCACATACACTTAGGCTGGTAGGTTTGAGCCTGGCCCAGACCTGCTAAACAACAATGACAACTGCAACAAAAAAATAGCCAGGCATTGTGGCAGGTGCTCTGTAGTCCCAGCTACACTGGAGGCTGTGGCAAGAGAATCACTTAAGCCCAAGAGTTTGAGGTTGCTGTGAGCTGTGACGCCATAGTACTCTACCAAGGGTGGTATAATGAGACTCCATCTCCAAAAAAATAATAATAATAAATAAAGGCACTTAGAGATCAACAGATGTTGGAAGGGGCTTTCCTTCCATTTTAAAGATAATATCTATCTCAGGTTAATTTAATTTCCAGATAGAATCCTGGAAGTCCATCTGTTTCATACCACCCATTCATTCTCTCAAGTATCTATTCATCCTGCCTAGTAACAATTTATTGCTCCTAAACTTACATTCCTCATTTCCCCCTCCCCTCTAAAATCAGGGTATTTAAATTTCTGGACCCCACTGGGATACTGGGTAATCAATCTGTGATTCTCCCCGTGTGCCGTAAGTACATTCATAATCTCTTTCTTATCAATCTGCAGTATTACGATCTGATCTTTCAGTGTACCTTCCAGGGACACAGGGGAAGTTTTCCTTCTCTCTACAACATATTTAAGAGATAGTGTCATTATAACGCTGTGCTCAGAAAGCTTCCTTATTCCTTTTGCAGATGCACAGCCTCCCAATTTTGGGATGGATCCAACCTACCTTCTTTGTTTTTTTGAGGCAGAGTTTCACTATGTCACCCTTGGTAGAATGCTGTGGCTCACAGCAACTTCAAACTCTTGGGCTTAAGCGATTCTCCTGCCTTAGCCTCCCAAGTAGCTGGGACTAAGGCGCCCACCATAACGCCCAGCTATTTTTTGGTTATAGGTGTCATTTTTGTTTAGCAGGCCAGGGCTGGGTTCCAACCCGCCAGCTCCCATGTATGTAGCTGGTGCCCTAGCCGCTGAGCTACAGGTGCCGAGCCCCAACCTGCATTTTTTTAACCTCATTTGGTGTTGAGGTCATTCACAGTTGTAGGGATTACTGTAACTAGCTCCACAAACCCATACACACACACACTTTATTTTTTTTTTTT
>NW_003852418.1:11552823-11554792 GCF_000181295.1 Otolemur garnettii | reverse complement strand
GCTACTTGGGAGGCTGAGGCAAGAGAATCACTTAAGCCCAAGAGTGTGAGGTTGCTATGAGCTGTGACGCCACAGCACTCTACCAAGGGTGACATAGTAAGACTCCATATCAAAAAATTTAAAAAAAAAAAAAAAGGCCCTTGAC
Organism: Otolemur garnettii; assembly: GCF_000181295.1. Taxonomy (NCBI): domain Eukaryota; kingdom Metazoa; phylum Chordata; class Mammalia; order Primates; family Galagidae; genus Otolemur; species Otolemur garnettii. The sequence continues at coordinate 11,554,647 of NW_003852418.1, read as the reverse complement.
CTTCCTCAGTCAGGGAGTCGATTAGAGGCAGTTCCCCTTCTCAGGGCAAAACGCATTAAAAAATTCCTTTCTGCCATATTAAAAATTCCTTTGGCTTGGCGCCTATAGCTCAGAGGCTAGGGCACCAGCCACATACACCAGAGCTGGCGGGTTCGAATCCAGCCCAGGCCTGCCAAACAATGACAACTACAACCTAAACATAGCCAAGCACTGTTGTGGGTGCCTGTACTTCCAGCTACTTGGCAGGCTGAGGCAAGAAGGCAAGAGAATCTACTGAGCCCAAGAGTTTGAGGTTGTTGTGAGCTGTGACGCCACGGCACTCTACCCAGGGCAACAGCTTGAGACTCTGTCTCAAAAAAAAAAAAAATCCTTTCTTCCCTGGCAAAACTGGTTGGTCATCTCAGTAATTTGGCTTCTGTGCAGAGAACAACTGGACCTAGACCAAAACCCACATGTGGTTTTCACTGCATTACAACACTGCCATGTTCAAAAGAGAACTTTAAGTCATTGCTCTTAAGGCCAGTAGATCAGAAGGATCAATTCTTGAAATGGAAGTGCTGGGTCAAAGGGTGTTTATGTTCTAAATGTTGATAGCTTGTACCAAATTGTTTTCCACGGAGGCTGTGCCCATTTAAACTCTCACTACTTTTGAGAGTGCCTGTTTCCCCACACCCTTGCCAACACAGTGTGTTATCAAATGTTTTGTTCTTTGCCAATCTGATAGGTGGTTTTAATTTGCATTTCTCTTACTGTATTTCCTTGACTCTAAGATGTCATTGATTCTAAGATGCATCCAGATTTCAGAGCTGTTCGGATGTAAAATGTTGTGTTTTATGATCACTGAAATACAATAGGTTGAGTGAGATTGGGTATCTTATTGTCAGTTTAAAAGGCATTTGCATTTCCTTATCTGTTCACATCCTTTCCTACTTTTCTTGGAAAGCAGAGTAGTAGTGATTAAGAGCTTGGCTTCTAAATCCCAGCTCTGCCACTTAGAAGTTTATGACTTGGGGCAGTTACTTGATCTTTCTGTGTCACAGTTTCCTTATCTGCAAAATACAAATAATAATGGCACCTACCTCATAGGATAGTTGTGAAGATTGGGATGTACAAAACATTATGGTCCCGGAACACTTTAAATGCTTGGTATAATTATATCTTTCTTTTGGGTCATCCTTTTTGTTTATATAGTAAATTAAGAAACCTCATTCATTTTGTCATGCCACACACCCCTGCCCCTTCCCCTGCTCCTAGTTTTCTTTTCCCTGACTGTAAAAGTAACATGATACAAAATTTAGATGTTATAAAAATAAAATGTATAGGGAAATGCTGATGAAAACTACCCAGTCATACACGTATGGAGTAAATGAAATGTACTATGACCCCTCTCCTCATCCACTCTCATCCTTTTATGGCTATTTTACAAACTACAACACACATTAAATGTCTTAATGGTATGCTCAGACACACCTCAGGGGATGTGAGTTCACATATGTACCATACAATGCCTCTAACAAATGCATCACAAATCCTGTTAACCATAGATCCCTTCCCAGGAATTTTATTGTCTCTCTCCCGGATCCCCATGACCTTTCTGTCAAGAGTCCAACTTGGCTCAGCGCCTGTGGTTCAAGCGGCTAAGGCGCCAGCCACATACACCTAAGGTAGCAGGTTCAAATCCAGCCCGGGCCCGCCAAACAACAATAATGGCTGCAACCAAAAAAAGAATAGCCGGGTGTTGTGGCGGGCGCCTGTGGTCCCAGCTACTTGGGAGGCTGAGGCAGGAGACTCGCTTGAGCCCAGGAGTTGGAGGTTGCTGTGAGC
>NW_003852418.1:11549116-11550972 GCF_000181295.1 Otolemur garnettii | reverse complement strand
CTTGAGGCTCCGTCTCAAAAAAAAAAAAAAAAGATTAACAATACCTGGCACGCCTTTGGCTCAAAAGGGTGGGGTGCCGGTCCGATATGGCAAAGGTGGCAGGTTCAAATCCAGCCTCGGCCAAAAAAAAAAAGATTAACAATACCAGCTAATACTTACATAGCACTTAGTGCCAAGCCTTCTCTTAAATTCTCTCTTTCTAGGTACCTTTTTTTTTTTTGGCCAGGGCTGGGTTTGAACCCGCCACCTCTGGCAAATGGGGCCGGCGCCCTATTCCTTTGAGCCACAGGCGCCGCCCTCTAGATATCATTTTAATCTTCCCAACTATCCAATAAAACAAGACTCTTACCCCATCAGCTATGTTTATCAGCTGAAGCACAAAGCAGGGAGGGAGGAACACCTCTCTGGGAATCCGCCCTGTCTTCCAGGAAGGGGGCGGAGCCTCTCCCAAGACGCACGTACGCGGATAGCACTACAACTCCCAGCAGGCTCCGCGACACCGCTGGACTACGATAACCAGCATTCCTCAGGCCGTCCAGCTTAACATTTTCTATCAGCGATCCGCTCTGCGGAGGAATTCGAATTACAGTGTATCGTCAGTTTTGTTTGCAAGAAAATCTCTATAATAACCAAGGATTACATGCGAGCAAACATTTATGATCATCATGGATAAGAGACTTGTGTTTTAATCCTCATTCTTCCACCCGTTAGCTCTGAGTCTCATTTTTCTGGTCTCTAAAATGGGCACATTCCTAGGAGTTGGTTCATCTAGTGGGAAGAATTAAAAACTGGATTACCGCCTTGGTAAATGTCAGCTCTTTCAGTGTCCCTTCCTCCTCTCTGTGCCAAAGAATTTTATCAAAGCATTTTATCTCCACAGCAATTCTATGAGGTCAATACTAGAAATCACTTATTTATTTATTTGGAGACAGAGACTCACTCTCTTGCCCAGGTTAGAGTGCCACAGTGTCAGCCTAGCTCACAACCACCTCAAATTCCTAGGTTCAAGAGATGCTCCTGCCTCAGTCTCCCCAGTAGCTAGGACAACCACCTGCCACCTGCTGATTTCTCAGGCTGGTCTTGAACTGAGGTCAAGTGATCCTCCTCCTGTGGCCTCCCAGAGTGCTAGGATTACAGGTGTGAGCCACCACTCCAGGCCAACCTGATTTTTAGAAAAGAAAACTGATGTCAGGAGAGGTTCAAACGTCTTACCTGAAGTCACACAGCAAAGTAAGTGATGAAGAAGGACTTGAACTCAGAAAATTTCACTCCAGAGTTGAGTCCACCTTAGAAGCCCAAAACGCTTTCACTCACTATTGATGCTTTACAGCTAGTAAAGTCCAGGGCAAATATTTTCTGTGCCTCCCAAGGGAAACTTTTATCACGTGATACAAGAAATAATAAGTCCCTTCACATATGGTCAGTGCTGGCAAGAAGGAACACTTGGCACTTTGAGAACTGATTACAGCTGAATTTGACCTGGTTGCAGAAATCGGGGAAGGCTTCCCTGAGGAGGTGGTGCTGCATCTGAGAATTGAAGAGTGGAAACAGCACAGACAAAGACCCTGAGGAGGGAGAGGGCATGTTGTGTTCCACAGGCCTTGAAAAGGACCAGTGTAGCTGCAGAGATCCAGAAAGTCTCAGAAGTGTAGGCAGTGCCAAGGCCAGGATAAGATTAAGTGAGGTAATTAGGGGACAAATTTTACAGAGTGCAAGCTCAGTGTCCGGACTTGAGTGAAAGACTTCAATTTTGATGCCCTAGACATCTCAGTGGCCCAGCTCTGAGTGCATGGCCTTATGGGTAGAGTGTCCATCTATCCTGGTTTGTCCTGGTGAGATTTTTTTTTTTTTTTTTT
>NW_003852418.1:11545538-11548853 GCF_000181295.1 Otolemur garnettii | reverse complement strand
TTTTTTTTTTTTTTTTAGAGACAATCTCAAACTTTCACCCTGGGTAGAGCACCGTGGCATCATAGCTCACAGCAATGTCCAACTCTTGGGGTCAAGTGATCCTCTTGCTTCAGTTTATTTATTTATTTTTATTTTTTGCAGTTTTTGGCCAGGGCTAGGTTTGAACCCACCACCTCCAGCATATGGAGCCAGTCCTTTGAGCCACAGGCGCCACCCAAGTTTTTCTATTTTTAGTAAAGACAGGGGTCTCAATTTTGCTGAGGCTGGTCTTGAACTGGTGAGGTCAAGCTATCCACCCACCTTGGCCTCCCAGGGAGTGCTAGGATTACAGGCATGAGCCACCACGACCCGCCTATCCTGGTGAGATTATAATAGGTCTTCCTTGTCCTCAGTGGGTGATAATTCTTTGGTCACTCAACTTGCAGATTTTGTATTTTATTAGGAGGAAATGGGGAGCCACTGAAGGCTTTAGCTGGAGAGTATACTCTGACTGTCATATAGAGAATGGACAGTGTGGGGAGAGGATGGAAGCTGCTGGAGTCCTCCAACTGGGAGGCAAGTGCAGCTTGCCCTCATTGGGAGAAGTGAATGCACTTAAAATAATAATAATAATGAATTGGATTCCGGCTTCCTTGTTTCTCTGTATTTACAGTCCTTGTTCTTCTACCAGAGTTTTGCCCTGTGATCTTATGCCAGTCCCTTCACTTCTCTCACACGCAGTTTCTACATTCACATAAGGGTTTCTCAGATCATTTGTGATAAAGGAGGCACTGCTTCATGGACTTATTTATTTGGAAATATATTTCCACCAGGTGCAGAAAGGGAGGCCGAGGCAGGTGGATGGCTTGAGCTCACGAGTTTGAGACCTGCATGAGAAAAAGTGAGACCTGGTCTCTAAAAAAATAGCCAATATATATATAGGCAGCACCTGTGGCTCAGTGGGTAGGGCACCAGCCCCATATACCAAGGGTGGCAGGTTCAAACCCGGCACCCTGGCCAAACTGCAACAAAAAAAATAGCCAGGCGTTGTGGTGGGCACCTGTTGTCCCAGCTACCTGGGAGGCTAAGGCAAGAGAATCGCCTAAGCCCAGGAGTTGAAGGTTGCTGTGAGTTGTGACACCACAGCACTCTACCCAGGGCGATGAAGTGAGACTCTGTCTCAAAAAAAAAAAAAAAAAATATATATATATATACATACACACACACACACACACACACACACACACACACATCTATACATTTCCCAGGACTTTTGCACAGGTGGTTCCCTCCACCTCCTCATCATTCAGGTCTCCATCGAAGTATGACAACCCTAGGAGACCCTTCCTGACCATTCTGTGCTGCCTGTTCCTGTTTTACTCTCTATCCTATTGTGGTTACATTCTCTATTTATTTATTTGCTCTCCTCTGTCTCCAACTAAATTGTAAGCCCCTGAGAGCAGGAACTTGCTTCCTTGGGGATATATATCCAACCCCAGAACCTAGCACAGTGCCTGACATATAGTAGATACTTAATAAATATTCATTTGGATCAATGAATAGATTGATGAGAGAAGACATGAATAAATGAAAGAGCGGATGGATGAGCGAATGCGTTCCCTGCTGCCTTAATGGCTCAAAATCATTTAGCTGCACCTAACACAAGCCACCTCTGGCTGGGACTCCTGGATGCACTACGACCTGGCCCGGGTTCAAATTCTAACTCAGCCACTTAACATCTGAGTTTAGATAAATTGCTTCATGTCTTTTAGCTGCTTCTTTTTTTTTTTTTTTTTTTGCAGTTTTTGGCCGGGGCTAGGTTTGAACACGCCACCTCCGGTATATGGGGCCAGCGCCCTACTCCTTTGAGCCACAGGCGCCGCCCACTTTTAGCTTAATTTTTCACATTAATCTTGACCTAATAGGGATGTTGTGAGGATTCAACTAGATAGGAAAATGCCCTAAGCGAAAGAGGCGCTTTTTGTTTGGAAGCTTGGTTTTCTCCTTTTTCTTTCACAATCGCGCCTTCCCAAGCCTGATTACCCCTGCCCTTCTCACCCAGCACCTCAACACCTCCCTTGCACCCGAACCCAGGGGGTCTTGCAGGTTGCTGGGCCCTCACGAACCCAAGTTTCATCTCTCTAAAAGGGAAGGGGAAAAAAATTCTTCACCGCCCTGAGTCGCTCAGGTCCCCGGAGCAGGCGTCAGAGATGGCGTCTGCGCCTGCGCGCGCGCCTGCGCATCAGGGCCAGGGGAAACGGGCGGGGGGTGAAGAAGGGGCCGGCCTTCGAGCGACAGCGACGCAAGATGGCAGCCACCACGGGCTCGGGTGAGCTAGGGTGCCGGGCTCGGCCAGCCGAGGGGGCGCGGGCTCGGGCCTGAGCCGGGGGCTCGCAGAGGCTCCTGCGGCAGGGCCAGGGTCTCTGCGCCGCCTCTGTCCGCTGGACTCTGCGGCGGCGATCGGCTTGGCCTGATGGGGGAGGAGGAGCAGGCGGTGGCCAGAAGCACGGGCGGGGGCCTGAGGGGCCAGTGGGCGGCGCGGAGAGGCCCAGGGCGGCGTGAGGGCCCCGATCAGAGGGAGGGCCGGACCCCGCGGCGCTGTTCTAGGGCCGGAGTGGGCAAGGAGCAAGCCCTTAAGCACCCCTGAGGAGATCGGGACTAGCGACTCTGGGGAAGGGTCCCCGGAGGGTGAAGAGGCTCCCCAAATCGGAGGGACGTCCCTCACTGGGTGCTAGGGGTCCAGGTGAGGGGGTGGGCTTGGGATATCTGTTTGGAAGGGACATCAGAGAAGCCCCTCAGGCTGAACAGGAGGAAACGGGATCCTGAGAGGATCTACCATTGGTTGAGGGAATGGCTCCAGCGTTAGTTTTGGGGATGGGTTTAGCTGAGAAATACCTATGTTGATTTGAAAGGAGGAGCCTTGGGGTGGCTGCTGTTGGTAGGAATGAAGGGGGATCTTAGCAGGATGAGTGAGGAGGGAGAAAGGATTCGGATGCCAGAGCGATTTGACTGGGGATAGTGAAATAAACCCATTATTACCAGACCCCTCTTCTAGGAGACAGATGAACTCCTCCAAGTTAGGTTTCAGCAAGCAAGCTCCCACTGGGGCAGTTGGTGGATCCTCTGACATTGGATGAGGAAGAACAGATGGATTGGTGCCCTCGGGGTGCCTGATTAGGGGCAGGGGTCCACTGAAGGAGTCTCCTGCAGAAGGTGAGAGTGCGAATAGGTCAGGTTTCAGAGTTACATCTTTTAAAGAAGAATTTCCTTTTCCTGTGTTAAGTGAGAGGGAAGCATACCCTAGAAGTGTGTCTCTCTTTTTTTTTTTTTTTTTTT
>NW_003852418.1:11540098-11545362 GCF_000181295.1 Otolemur garnettii | reverse complement strand
GTTTGGCGGGTCCGGGCTGGGGATTCGAACCCGCCACCTTAGGTGTACGTGGCTGGCGCCTTAGCCGGTTGAGCTATAGGCGCTGAGCCAGAAGTGTGTCTCTTTTTGGAGACTGTCACTCCTTTCCACTTCTTTGGATTATTGGGACAGATATGTGGGTTCAGCTAAAAAGTTCCTCCATTGGCTGGGAGTGAGGAGAGGAACAGATGAGATGGGAACTCTTGGGTGAGAGTGCAGCGTTATTGCCTGATGGTAAAGTTGGCCAAAGAACTTTTCCCAAATCGGGTGAGGGTGGATTCCCTCTGATGGGGGACACAAATAGGGCTGCGATATTCCCCACAGTGGGCCTGCAGCGACATCAGCCTGAGTACTACAGTCCTGAGACTATTTAAGGCCACAGCAGCCGCAATATAGAGAAAGGATTGGTAATCTAAGGGAAGCGGGATGGGGGGGGACTTCATCTTTCTAGGATGTTTCTCTAGTATCCAAGGAGCCATACTTGTTTGAGTGTTAAGGTGGAATAAAAGGAACTGGATGTAAGGGATCTACTGAAGTGACTCACCACAAGCTGACTTTACACTTAAAGCAGTGGAGGTTTTGGAATATAGAGGAGACCATATGTCCTTTACCAGATTTTGGTTTCAGCCGGAACAGTGCTGAGTCAATTAATTTACCAAGACATCGCCACAGGCACACCCAGAGGAGAGGGGCTGAATCAGGTCAGACTTCCAGGGGAAACTTCTCACCAGAATAACACTCTTGCTGGGTTGCAGAGGACTTGAAAGTATGGTATGCCTGGTGCAGCCAGCGTTATGGTGTTATTGCAGCTCAGCCACATTTGCAATCACTTGAGATTGGCAACCTAAACTCTGGTTTAATAACTTCTGGATTCTGACTTCTTGAGACCCTGCCAGTCGAAGAGTGCTTCATAAATGCTGTGAGGTCAGATAAAACATCATCAGCTGCTCTCTGAGTGAAATACAGTAGTACTTGGCATGGTTTGAATAACATAGAACAGGCTTTGAGGTGCCCTAGAATGGGCTTCCCAAAATTCTCTTGTCTGTGTATTCAACAGATATTTACTGAGGGTCTGTGTTCCACTGAGAATAGCAAACAAGATGGACACGGCCCCTGTCCTTGAGGAGTTTCCATACAAGTTAGGGAGAAAGCCTTGAAGGAATAAGTATTTAAGACTTAAGCAGCAAGTGCTTTGAAGGAAATTATGTGATAACATCTGCAGGGGTGGTCAGGGAAGACTTCTCTGAGAAGGTGGCATTTGAACCAAGACAAGTGGTGGAAAGAGCCAACTCCCATCATGTCAAAGGCAGGAGAGAGGAGCAGACTGGGTGCAAAGGCCCTGAAGTGGGAGCTTGGCATGTTGAAAGAACAGCATAAAGAGCCTTGATGTGCAAGGAGGCTTGTTAAGGGGAAAAAACGGAGAAGATGGCTTTGGATTTTAATAAATGTAAGAGGAAGCCATTGGACCTAGCATCTAGTGGGAGTAGGTGTTCAGTAAATAGTTGTTGAATGAATGAATGAATGAGAGTCTTATAAAGAGAAGGAAGATGAGATCTACGACCTTAGGCAGCGGGAGTAGTGCAGGGTGCTAAGAGTGGAATTAAAAAGACCTTAATTGGGTCTTTGAGTAGGGCATCAGCCCCATATACCGAGGGTGGCAGGTTCAAACCCAGCCCCAGCTGAACTGCAACCAAAAAATAGCTGGGCATTGTGGTGGGCACCTGTAGTCCCAGCTACTTGGGAGGCTGATGCAAGAGAATTGCTTAAGCCCAGGAGTTGGAGGTTGCTGTGAGCTGTGACGGCACAGCACTCTACCAAGGGCAATAAAATGAGACTGTCTCTACAAAAAAAAGATCTTAATTGAGTTAAACTAAAATGAATGTGCATGGCGATCCCGTAGCTCAGTGGGTAGGGCACCAGCCACATACACTGAGGCTGGCAGGTTCGAACCTGGCCCAGGCCAGCTAAAACAACAATGACAGCTGCAACAAAAAAATAGCCAGGCGTTGTGGCAGGCACCTGTACTCCCAGCTACTTGGGAGGCTGAGGCAAGAGAATCACTTAAGCCCAAGAGTTTGAGGTTGCTGTGAGCTGTGACACCATAGCACTCTACTGAGGGTGACACAGTGAGACTTCATCTCAAAAAAAAAAAAGAATGTACAGGTCTCTCTGCGTTCTAACACTGAGAAGTCTTTCAGGTGTGGTCAGGGGCCCTGAGGCCTTCTTAGTCAGGTTTAGACTGAGCCTCTTGATTAATCTGTGCCTCTGGTTGCCAGGAAACAGCTGTGAAGCCTTTGAGTTCCTGTAAGAACTGAACCTAGTTTTTTATGGTCACGGCTTTCAGAATTTGGCTACACTACCTTCCCACTTCCCCTGGTTCTGCAATGTGTGATTTCTGCATAAATTCCTGAGAGTGGAACTGAAAAGCCCACCACCATCCTTCAGGATGCCCATGCTATGACAGGTGATTTCCTCCTGCCTTGGCAAGGATTCCAGGACATCAGCCAGTGGCCCTTGGTCCTTCCTCTCACTCAGCATCCCATGGGTTTCCCTAACAGTTAACCAGAAACCAAGTGTCAGTGAGGTAAGCCCTGGCTGGGCATGATTTTTAATATCTATACACGGGAGTGGTCTCATACCCACATTCAACTTATGAAAATTTAATCATGTGGGCAGTGGAGACTTAAGTAGCTATCCTTTTCATTCACGGGTGTTCCCCAGAGAAAGCTGGAGAGAAGAGGTATGAAACCATAATCCTTTAGTTGGTCTTAGTCTCCTGTGTCTCACTGTGGGAGCATCTTGTACCAATTGTAGTTAAGTGCCATGGGCCTACTTTCAGCATTGCTAACTGCTTCAAATTGTTCTAAGCCAACCAGACAGCTCAAGCAATGGAAGGGAACTGGCTTTGTTGAGCTAGTACAAGCTGTTGTACTCCTGAGGGATTGCCAGAGAGCTTGCTAAGGTTAATTTTGATGATCATGGTTTTCCCCTTCACATTAACTGGAACACTGTCCTATTTATTCCCCCCACATATACTCTTTGTTCTCCATATCTGTCTCTATTCTTCCTTCCCCCTTCCCTGCCCCAACCTGGGTTGTATCTCTACAGTAGTTTCATAAAAATGGAATACAAAATATGAAGTTAGGAATTCTCTGTTTAATTCTGAAAGTATGAATCCACTGTGAAGTGAATATTTTAATACCATTTTTAGATCATATATGGTGCTTTAGAGTGTTCCACTTACTTTGGCTTACCTGTTCATTCTTCTAACTCTCCACAACCCAGTGCCTAGCCAGGGAGCTGGAAGCCAAGAGGAACTGGTGATGCTCAGACTAGAGCTCAGGCATTTTGACTCTAGTTCCTTCCCCGACATGCTCCAACATTTTAGGAAGGAGAAAGGCATGGATTTTGACATGCTCTTCTAGATCTTGGAAGTGTTTAATCTTGGTGAAAGGTTTAATGAGAAGTGTTTGTTGCTGCCACCCATCTCAGGAACCCTTTTTATAGCATCGCTGGCCACTGTGACCCCTTCTGAGTAATGTGCTATTCAGTGAGACTTAGGTCCATTTTTAATTATACTGAACAACTTACCCTACTAGGCTTGAGGCCCCCTCATGTCATGTACTATACATGTACAAAGTCCTTATTCCTGAGTAACATGCAAGTCCTCGGGCTTCTGTTAAGTTGCACTTCTAGTGTTTACTATGTGCTAGACACTATATTTAACTACATTATCGCACTTCTCACAGCAACCCTTTGAGGCAAATATCTATTGTGAGGAAATAGACTCAGGGAGGGGAAGTGACTAGCCTGAGGCTCAGAGTGGGTGACTTACAGAGCCAGGGTGCAGAAACCAGGACAGCTTTGCTCCAGGGCAAGTGCTCTTGGCCAATCATCCTTCTTCCAGCCTCCATTGCCAACTCTCTGAACTAAGTATCTCTGGTGCCTTCAGCCACTGACCTGTATGTTGATGTTTCTGTCTTAGCCAATTAGTTCATTCCTGGGTAGATAGTAATGACTTTCAAGGAGCAGTCTTTCCTCATCATCACATGCATCCCAAGTCTGGTAGGTGTAACCCCAAAGTAAATGTCAAATCCTCCTCCTCTCCATCTTCACCATCTCTTTTGTTGTCATCCTAGTCTAACCAGAACCATCTTTCCTTTGTCTGGAAGACTGAAAAAGCCTGCTTCAATCTTACCCTTTTCCGATCCATTTTCTGTACAGGAGGTAGAATGATCTTTTAGAGACATAAGACAGAAACTGCCACTCCCCTTTAGAAAGCACTTCCCACTGTGCTTAGAATAAAATCCAGCAATTTTCCATGACCCACAAGGCCCTGCTGCCCCCTGAGGTCACGTGGTATCACACACACCTCTGTTCTTACTCTGTCCCTGCATCTGCTACTCTGTTCCTGACTGCTTCTCATTCTTCAGGTCACAGCTACCCAGAAAAGCCATTCTTGGCCACCCGATTCAGTGAAGTTTATTCATCACTGTCATGGCTCACTGTTTATTTTCTTCTAAAGTACTTTACCTAAAGTTTTCTTTCTTACGTATTTTCGGTGCCTTATCACTAGGGAGGATTCTGTCTTGTTCTCTATGTTCCCAGCACAGTCCCCGACATAATAGTGGGTGTTCAGTAAATACTTGGTGAGAGCCAGATGCATGGTTCAGTTCCTGTAGTCCCAGGTACTCCGGAAGCTGAGGCAAGATGATCACTTGAGGTAAGCCTGGGCACAGAGCTAGACCTGTCTCTAAAAAATAAACTAAAAAAATTACAGTGTTTCAATGAGTTAATCTAAGGTCTCACTTTTACTATAGCAGCCAAGTGTATAAATTTGACATATATGGAAAAAAATTTATCTGATAAAGCAGAAACAAAAGTGGTCGTTCAGCCTTTTAAACTGGAAATCTCTTATCCTGACTAGTTGGTATTTATAGAAGCATTTTCTCAGAGAATCAACTGTGTCCTCTCCTTTCCCATCTGCCCTTCTTACATCTTACTCTTCATCTCCATCCTTGTCAGGGAAAATCTGATCTTTGGCCATAGTCCCTGACCCTCACAGCAGGAACACAGGTCTTGCGTTCTCTCACCGCGTTTGTTGCACATTGTCCAGACTGTAAAGGATGACAGGTGGGTACTGTTTCTTCTGGAGCAGTGGGTCTCAAACCAGTGAACATCAGAATCACCTGGAGGGCTTGTCCGCTTGCTGGGTCCACCCTTGCAGTTTTTTTTTTTTTTTTTTT
>NW_003852418.1:11526046-11540013 GCF_000181295.1 Otolemur garnettii | reverse complement strand
AGCTGGGACCACAGGCGCCCGCCACAACGCCCGGCCATTTTTTGGTTGCAGCCATCATTGTTGTTTGGCGGGGGATTCGAACCCGTCACCTTAGGTGTACGTGGCTGGCGCCTTAGCCGGTTGAGCTATAGGCGCCGAGCCCACCCTTGCAGTTTTAGATGCTAGAGTTCTGAGGTGGCGCCTGAAAATTTACAATTCTAGCAGGTTCCTAGATAAGGTCCAGATTACAGATTTGGGGGCTACACGGGGAGAACTATAGCTTTAGGCCAGGAGAAAGAAAATCTGCCCATGTGGGCAAGCTAATTAGGCAGCAGACTTCACCAGCTGGTTGCTCAGAATAAGTTACTTGCCTTTGGCTTTATATGGGTCTTTCAGGTACATTGAATTCCAGTCAAAACCCTCCAGGCCTCCTCATTTTCTGAAGTGCGAGCAGCATCAGATTCCTAGCTCAGTTCACTATCTTCCGTGAATGGGCAACCAAACCAGTTTTAATCAGCAGCTTTCTTTTCAGGAGTAACCTGTGAGATTCTGCTATTTCATTTCAAGACCTAGCCCAGGGTTTTCCAAGATTTGACATGCTGAGAAAGCTGCTGCTTTGTGGCCATGATGTTCCCAAAAGATGTTTTAAAGGACTTCAGAAATGCTTTTTGTACCACAAATATTTTAATATGTTGCTGTGTTTCAAATTATTGCATTGAATGTTTTACTGTACTGTGGTATAAAACTCCATCAAATATTCATACTTTTTCAACCTAGTTGTCATATTTTCTTTGTAATATCCTGCAGCTGCTGACTTTTCAGTTTATATTTAGCCAAGAGAATAACTGGCTGGCTTTTGATACTGACACAGATCCAGGAAAAAATCCTTCTGGAAAGAAGACTTTTGAATAGGAGCAAATATTTTCTTTTAAAAAGTCTTGAATTACTGTGATATTTTAGTACCTTGGTGAAGTTTCTTAACATTTTCATAGTTTACTTTTTAATAGTTACAGTCTATTCCTTAGGTTTTCTTGGTATAATTTCTAACTATTGTAGATTATAGGAGTCCAATTTTACATCCTCTATAACTTTGTCACTTGATACTATTTTTCCAGCTGCTTTTAGGTAGTCAGATTCACAAAGAAATACTAGAAATCTTAAAATTTGTTCATTCAAACTTGCCATAGGAATAAAATAATATGTTATTCTTGGGTTTTCCAACTTGTTATGTTTCTGTTCTTTGGCATATGTGGAGTTAATTTTTTTTTCTTTTTTATTTTTTAGACTTAATTTTTTTTTTTAGAGACAGCGTCTCACTTTGTGGCACTCTACTGAGGGTGACAATGTGAGACTCCCAGCAGCCTCTAGCACTTGGGCTTAGGTAATTCTCTTGCCTCAGCCTCCCGGGTAGCTGGGACTACAGGCGCCTGGCTATTTTTTGTTGCAGTTTGGCCGGGGCCAGGTTTGAACCTGCCACCATTGGTATATGGGGCTGGCACCCTACTCACTGAGCCACAGGTGCCGCCTTGTGGAGTTAATTTTTTAATATATATAGTCATTAAATTGTTACTATATCATGATTTTGGACTTATGCTCTCCATTTGGGGTAAGATGAGGTCCTCACTTGCGACTCGTACATCCATCAATCTGCAGGATCTTGAATTCCACTAATATTTAGATTTATGTAAGTTCTAGAACTTCAGAGTGTTGTTAGGCCATTGGAATTAAATGCTCTTTTGCTTTGTAGAAAATATTGATATGTTTACTTTGTGTATAGTTTCTAAATGGTTTAGAATATTAATAACATGCTTTCATCCATATTTTATGAAACAAAGTTCATTTTATAGTGAAGAATCCTTCCTCTTGAGTGATTTGGGTAAGAAACCAGTTTTCCCCCATTTAAAAAAGTATACATTTTCCTAAAATTCTCCATCATTAAAAAAATTGAGTTGTCTCAAAATAAAAAAACCTTAGGTATCTCAATTATATGGTATCAGTATCCAATATTATAATCCCAGTGGACCATATTAGATTTACAGTAGGAAAGGAAGAGATCCTGCCATTTCCTCCACTAGGAAACATTTGAGTATCGTTATATGCCAGACAGCATACCACATTCTGGGGAGGCAGAATTGAATGAGTCATATCTCTGACTTGCGAACCTCAGAGAATGAGTCAGACAATAAAGAAAAGAAAATGTAAAGAAAAAAAAAAAAAAACAACAGAGGCCCTGTGGTAGGTGTAAGAGCCGAGGGCCTCTGCAGACTGCCTGGCTTCTAAAGAAGATGCACGGTTTGTTTGTTTGTTTGTTTGTTTGTTTGTTGAGACAGGGTCTCAAGCTGTCACCCTGGGTAGAGTGCTATGGTATCACAGCTCACAGCAACCTCAAACTCTTGGGCTCAATCGATTCTCTTGCTTCAGTCTCCCAAGAGGCTAGGATTACAGGCGCCCACCACAACAGCTGTCTATTTTTTTTGTTGTTGCAGTTGTCATTGTGTTTTAGCTGGCCCAGGCCAGGTTTGAACCTGCCAGCCCTGGTGTATTGACCGGCACCCTAACCACTGAGCTACGGGCACGGCCCAAGATTCATGGTTTTTAAGATTGTAATGTTCAAAATGTAATGTATAACTTTTCCTGGACTTTAAAATTCATACTAAGCCCCCTTGATAATGCTTATTAAGTTAAATTCCCTTTAAATGGTGCTGTGAATGTTTTCCTCTTACAGTTTCAGAGGTAAACCATAGTTAGGATTTTGTGACATTGATGATGATTCATTCTGAATTACTATTCCTAGCTAGCACCCAGCCATTCATTCTTTGGACAAGCAGTTGAGTACTTAAGATTAAGCACTCTGAGGCATTGGAGATCAGCAGTGAATAAAACAAAGTTTTACTCTCACAAAACTTAATGTTCAGATGGGAGAGACCAAAGATGAACACTCAATGAGGTGGCAATGAATATATTTAAAATGTCAAGTGCCAACAAGTGCTATGAAGAAAAATAAAGCAAGTTAAGGGAATGGGAAGTTGGACCTTAGGTTAAGGAACAAGTGAACCGGTCACAGTTCTGAGACACAGGATTCCAGCTTGAGGGACTAGCAGCGCCAAGGCAGGAAGTTAGGCTGCCTTTTCAGAAACTTCAAGGACTTGTGGCTGAAGGAGGGTGAAGTAGCAAGGGGAAGAGTGGCAGGAAATGATGTTAGCAAAGCTTGTGGGGCTCTGTAGGTCAGGTGAGGAGTCGGGGTGTGTTCAGTTGCAGTGGGAGGCCGGGGCTGGTTTTGAGTAGGGGAGTGAAGGTGCCTAGTTTACCTTCAGAAGGGTCATTATGCAGTGTAGGCAGGCCAGGTGGATGAAGAGCTGGTTAGGACACTAAGTTGGCATGGATGACAGCAGTCATGGTGGAGATGGTAAAAATGACCAGATGTGGGATAGATTTGGAAATGGGCTGGATATGGTGTGTGAGGAAGAGATTTCTTGCCATGACTCAAAGACTTTTGGCCAGAGCATTGTTTATTCCATACACTAAGCTTGAGGAATAGCTAGTTTTTGTTTTTAGAGGAGGAGTGCAAGGAATTCTGTTTTGGAAGTATTTTAATTGTTGAAATCTTTATTAGCCATCTAGATGGAAACGCCTAGGAGGTAGTTAATTGGAAATATACATTGGAGAGTCATCACCTTCCTTGGAGCCTTGCTCTGGGTAAAATCACTTAGGAGAGGGCGGTGCCCCATATACTGGAGGTGGTGCGTTCAAACCTGGCCTGGCCAAAAACTGCAAAAAAAATCACTCAGGGGAACTGAGCAAAGGGGAGAGTCCTGTGCCCTGAGGCCTGGTAGCCAACGGGGAAGAGGAAAGGATTGGTGCACAGAGCTCCAGTAACTTGGGGCTGAGAACTGACCATGTGGTTAGACCTTGGGATTCAGATGGTACTGCTGGGTACCCCTGACCTGAGTGACAGGTGGAAAAGCCCGATTGGAATAGATTGTAATAGGTGCAAGCCTGTTAAGGAGCCTTGACAGCCCCTTTGAGGTTTTTCCTGATAAGGAACAAAGAAATGAGACAATAGATGAAAGGAGACCTGGGGTCATGAGAGGGGTTTTTTGTGTTGTATTTTAGGATAGTATAGTGTGCTCAGGCAGGCAGTTCAGCGGAAGCTTACTGTATGCCAGGTATTATACAAAGTGCTTTCCAGTCTCACCTCATTTATTCCCCCTTGCGGGAGTATTGTGATTCCTGCTTTACTGGGGCTCAAGGCAACTTGCTGAGGCATACAACTAGATTGCTGGAAAGTTGTGGAGTCAGAATTTATCCCAAGTGTCTTAATCCTCTGCTGAAAGATTATAGAATTTAAAGTATATTCCGGGCTGGGCATGGTGATTTACACCTGTAATCCTACCTTGTTTCCCTGAAAATAAGATAATGTCTTATATTTATTGTTTCTTTTTTTTTTTTTATGTGAGACAGAACCTCAAGCTATCCCCCTGGGTAGAGTGCCATGGCATCACAGCTCACAGCAACCTCCAACTCCTGGGCTCAAGTGAGTCTCCTGCCTCAGCCTCCCAAGTAGCTGGGACCACAGGGGCCCGCCACAATGCCCGGCTATTTTTTGGTTGTAGCTGTCTTTGTTGTTTGGCGGGCCCGGGCTGGATTCGAACCCACCACCTTGGGTGTACATGGCTGGCGCCTTAGCCACTTGAGCCACAGGTGCTGAGCCTATTTATTTTTTCTTAAGAAGACACACTAGGGGCTCAGAGGTTAACACTGTGCCCTGGGGAGCTCGATTCCTCTCATACATTTTGGTAATGTTTTGTTTCACCGACCTTTGTATGGGATATCTTTTCTTTCCACACGAGACTGTAGACTGTTGGGGAGGCCCGTTTGTGTTTCTTTCCTAGCCCCTATATTGTCTAGCAAAGTGCTGGATAAGTATTGGGTAATTATCACACTGAAAGAAGGTGTGTGTGCATATATGTTACTGATACTCACATGTAGGCAAAGTTTGACAGCAGGTAAAAAACCTAGCAAACTTTTTTCATTATAGTTCTGATGTAGATTTTTTTTGCTCACAAATGTGAAGAAAATCCAATTTTACACACATTGAACATGGTGAGCCCAGATTGGTCCCTTATCAAGAACGTTATGTTCTTAGCACAGTAGAGTTCAGTGTACCAGGTGGCGGTTTGACACTTACATTTAAATATCAGGAAAGATTAAATGAACCATTCCGTAATTTGTAAGTTTTTGTAATTCCTGATCTCTGCTGGCCGTTATTGTTCCCCAAACTTGCTTTTAATTAAATTTCGGGTGAAAATTAAAATCTATGTGTTAGAAAATTAAGTCTACTTTAGAAACTTTGTAATTTAAGGACTTAAATTCTTTAAGATTTAGCTAAATAAAGGTTAGCAGTACTTAATTGCCCTATGCCAGATTAACACACATTTACCAATCTTTACATTGCTTCTGACAGAGGGTTTTAAATACTTTCTGAGCTAAATCTCAGATGTTAGAGCTTACGGATTTGGGGAGCAATTAGGTGACCTTAGATATTGTAGGCTGGTGATTCCTGAGGAGAATCTGGCCCACAGACATTTGACCAGAGCATAGGAGTGACTGTCCCCCTTGTCCCCCTTTAGATTGGACTCATGTTCTCCAGCTCACATCAGTTCTTCAGATTCCCTGTTTTAGGCCAGTCACTAAAAAAATTGGCAAAGCCATGCCATCTTCTCACTAATTTTCTTATTTATTTATTTATTTATTTATTTTTATTATATCTGTGTACATCATTGCAAACATGGGGTACATTGTGGTGGTTTTATATACAATTTGAAATATTTTCATCAAACTGTTTAACATAGCCTTCACGGCATTTTCTTAGTTATTGTGTTAAGACATTTATATTCTGCATTTAGTAAATTTCGCATGTACCCTACTAATTTTCTTTTGTTCTTTGGAAAATGTAGTTGTTTCTTAACAGTACTTATCTTAACACAAAATGGTTTGTTGTAGTTAGATTTTTTTTTTGAAACAGAGCCTCAAGCTGTCCCCCTGGGTAGAGTGCCGTGGCATTACAGCTCACAGCAACCTCCAACCCTGGGCTCAAGCGAGTCTCCTGCTTCCGCCTCCCAAGTATCTGGGAGCACAGGCGCCCTGTAGTTAGATTTAAAAGATAAATACTTTTTTTTTTTTAAGACAAGTCTTACTTTGTCATCCTCAGTAGAGTGCCATGGTATCACAGCTCATAGCAACCTCTAACTCCTGGGTGTAAGAGATTCTCTTGTCTCAGCCTCCCGAGTAGCTGGGACTATAGGTGCCTGCCACCATGCCTGGCTATTTTTTGTTGCAGTTGCCATTGTTGTGTAGCAGGCCCAGGCTGGGTTCAATCCCCCTGCCTTGGTGCACATGGCTGGTGCCATACCCATTGAGCTACAGGTGCTGCCCAAATGATAAATACTTTAAAATGTTCTCAGGTTAGGCCTAGCAAGGTGGCTCACCTAGTACTCTGGGAGGCCGAGGTAGGTGAATTGCCCGAGCTCAGGAGTTTAAGACTAGCCTGAGCAAGACCCTGTCTCTACAAATAGAAAAACTACTTGGGCATCGTGGCAGGCACCTGTAGTCCCAACTACTCAGAAGGCTGAGTCAAGAGAATTGCTTGAACCCAAGAGTTGAGGTTGCTATGAGCCACAGCACTCATCCCTAGGGCGACTGAGCAATACTGTCTCAAAAAATAAAATAAAACTTTCTCAGTTTAAATTTCTAACTTGAGGCTGGGTATGCTGGCTCATACCTGAAATCCCAGCACTCTGAGAGGCCAAGGCAGGTGGATTTCCTTGAGCTCACAGGTTCGAGACCAGCCTGAGCAAGAGTGAGACTCCAACTCTACTAAAAATGAAAAACTGAGGCAAGAGGATCTCTGGAGCCCAAGAGTTTGAGGTTGCTGTGAGCCACAATGCCACAGGACTCTACTGAGGGCAACAAGTGAAACTTTGTCTCAAAAAAAAATTTTTTTTTTCCCACTTGGCAAATGATAGCTGTAACTCATAAACAAAGGCTCTTTAGTCTTCAGTAATTTTTAAGAGTATAAAGGAATCTTTTTTTTCTTTTGAGACAGAGTCTCACTATGTCACCCTCAGTAGAGTACTATGACATCACAGCTCACAGCAACCTCCAACTCCTGGGCTTTAAGTGATTCTTTTGCCTCAGCCTCCCAAATAGCTGGGACTACAGGCACCCACCACAATGCCCAGCTATTTTTTGGTTGTGGTTGTCATTGTTTGGCAGGCCTGGGCTGGATTCGAACCTGCCAGCTCTGGTGTATGTGGCTGGCGCCTTAGCCACTTGCGCTATAGGCACAGAGCCATTAATGCAGGCTTATAAATTAATGGGTACTAATACACAGTGACTTTTTTTTGTAGCCAAATTAGTAGACTATTAAAGGTTGATATTTAATCCTTTATGAACAAAAGTATCGAGTTGACTGAATTTTTCCCTGTCATATCACAAAAATCTTTTAGGGGGTTTTTTGTTTGTTTTTGAGACAGAGTCTCACTTTGTTGCCCTCAGTAGAGTGTCAGGGTATCATAGCCCACAACCTCAAACTCTTGAGTTTAAGTGATCCTCTTGCCTCAGCTTCCCAAGTAGCTGGGACTACAGGCGCCTGCCACAACACCCAGCTATTTTTAGAGATGGGGGTCTCGCTCTTGCTCTGGTTGACCTCAAACTCTTAAGCTCAGGCAGTTCACCTGCCTGGGCCTCCCAGAGTTCTAGGGTTACAGGCGTGAGCCACCACACCTGGCCCAGTTTTGTTTTCTAGAGGAAATAATCTAGTATAGCTGAATAATACAGTTGGCTGTTCTGTAGATGAAAAATGCCTGTTTTCCAAAATAGCAATTCACATATCCTTTCAGGTTTTTGCTGTTTCTGTTCAAAGTAACATATGTGCTATTATTTAATATTTTTCTTTAATCAGCTGACTCCTTAGCTTACATTTTATTTACTTATTTTTATTTTATTTTATTTTATTTTTTTGAGACAGAGCCTCAAGCTATAGCCCTGGGTAGAGTGCCGTGGTGTCAGGAGCAACCTCCAACTCCTGGACTTAAGCGATTCTCTTGCCTCAGCCTCCTGAGTAGCTGGGACTACAGGCGCCCACCACAATGCCCAGCTATTTTTTGGTTTTAGTTGTCGTTGTTTGGCAGGACTGGGCTGGGTTCAAACCCGCCAGCTCTTGTAGATGTGGCTGGCACCTTAGCCACTTGAGCTATAGGCACCACCCTTAGCTTACATTTTATTTTATTTTATTTATCATTTTTTATTAAATCATAACTTAGTAATTGATGCATTTATGGGGTTCAGGGTACTGCTTTGATATACAATGTGAAATGTTTATATTGAACTAAGTAACACATCCATCACAATTATACTCATTTCTCAATAGTTTTGAACTTAGCTTACATTTTAAAAGGAAACTTTTATCCGTCATTGCAAATGGGAAGTTAGTATGATATTACTTGGCCTAAATACGTTATTCTTATAAATAAATGTGTAATGGTAAAATTAAATGTTACTTACATACCTCCTAAGGCCATCTAACATACCCCTAACAACTCTGTCCTTCCAGCCATTCAGACCAAAACCCTGACAGATGTAGTTGACTCCTTTTTCTGATATCTCATAGACAACCTTAACAGCAAATCTTGACGGCTCATACCTCTCAAATACCTGCAATTGTGCCACATCTCACCACCCTCACTGCTCTCACCCTAGTCCAAGCCATCCAAGCCAGTATTCTCTTTTGCCAGGATTATTGCAGTAGCCACTTAGCCACTCTGCCTTTGCTCTCTGCACTCTATCCTTCACACGGCAGTCAGAGGGATCCTGTTAAAAACAAGTCAGCCAGGCTCAGTGCCTGTAGCTAAGTGATTAGGGTGCCAGCCGCATACGCTGGAGCCGATGGATTTGAACCCAGCCCAGGCCTGCCAAACAACGACAACTATAACTAAAAAATAGCCAGACACTGTGGCAGGTGCCTGTAGTCCCAGCTACTTGGGAGGCTGAGGCAAGAGAATCACTTAAGCCCAGGAATTTGAAGTTGCTGTGAGCTGTGATGCCACAGTACTCTACCAAGGGCAACATAGTGAGACTCTGTCTTAAAAAAAAAAAAAAAAAAAAAAAGTCAGCAAGCCTGAGCAAGAGCTGTCTCTACAAGAAAAAAAGCAAAAAAATTAGCCAGGCCTGGTAGCATGCTTCTGTAGTCCCAGCTACTCGGGAGGCTAAAATAGGAGGATCTTTTGAGCCCAGGAGTTTGAGGTTGCCGTGAGCTATGATAAGGCCATTGCACTCTGGCCTGGGTAACAGAGTGAGACCCTGTCTCAAAACAAATCAGATCTTGTCAGTAACTGTTGGCATCTGGCTGTTTTTCCTCAGGGCCTTTGCACTTGTTCCCTCTGCCTTAGATATTCCCTTCATCTACTTGTAAGTCAAGCTTCCTCATGTTCAGGTCTTTGGTCATGACACTTGGTGATAGTAACACTTACTTTGATTCCTCTATTTAAATTGTTGCCCCTGACTGGGCAAGGTGGCTCACGCCTATAATCCCAGCACTTGGGTGGCCAAATTGGATGGATTGCCTGAGCTCACAGGTTTGAGGCCAGCCTGAGCCAGAGTGAGACCTCATCTCTAAACAATAGCCTGGCTTTGTGGCGGGTGCCTGTAGTCCCAGCTGCTTCGGAGGCTGAGGCAAGCGAATCACTTGAGCCCAAGAATTTGTAGTTGCAGTGAGCTGTGACACCACATCTACCGAGGGCAACAAAATAAAACTCTGTCTCAAAAAAATAAATAAAATAAAATTATTACCCCTTCCCCATCAGTCCTTGCTGCAGAACACCATAATCTGTCATCGTATGTAATTTCCATATTTGTAATGTATGTCTCTCCCTCTAGAATGTAATCTCCACAAGGTCATGCACTTTAGTTTTGTTTATTGCTTGTTCCTCAGTGTCTTGAAAAGTACCTGACATATAATAGATGCTCAGATATTTATTCTAATTGAATTAATAATGACATGTGTCCCGTGCTTCGGGACATGCTGACACGTACTGCGAACGCTTCCCACAGTCCTGTATCTTTCCAGTGGGTCTCTTCTGTAGTGGTAAGTCCTACTTGCTGCTGAGAGTCTGGCCAGTTGGGGGCTCAGCATTCAAGGCAAAAAGAATTTGAAACTTGTCTGGATCCTGAGTTCTTTCTAGGGGAAGTTGGGGAGGAAGAAGAGACAAGCCAGACTGGTTAAGAGAGCAACCCCAAGAGAGATGCTCTGTGCCCAGGCACAGGAAGAAAGGCAGTCTTCCCTTCCCTCCCTCAGCCCCATCCTCAGCTGGCCTCATCACCTAGGCTCTGTTCTGGAAGACAGAAATGCCTCAAGCCTCAAGCTGAACTGATACCATGGTTTGAACGTGTGAGATGTGTTCATGTGTTGCTTTCTTGAACTCCTTGTCAGGCTTTGGGTTTTTTGAAACACATCAGAGAACCAGGTACCCTTTTCTAGCTTTTTACAAGTTGAGAGAGAAACTATAGCTTACAAAATTGAAAAATCATTGAAGACTGTATCCATGGCACTTTCAGTTGCTCCTTAGTTGATTAAGAGGACAACATTTTTATGAGACATGTCCATGGCGACTATTCCTTGGAACGTACCGTTAGTCTCTTCTCTGCCAAGGTCCTTTTGATATTGATAGTTTTCATCTCATTCATCAGCATTTAGATCCTTTATGAGGTTTGTCAAAGGGGTAAGGGTGGGGGTCTTTGAATTTGGTTATCTATCCCTTTCACTTCACCTGTCACAGAACCATGGTGCTCTTTCCCTCAGGTTGTGCTGGTCAATGCTGATAGCTTTGTAAGTGGCAGGTTTCAGGTGTGGCAATTTTTTTTTTTTTTTTGCATGTTAGCATCTTTATTCCCAGCGAGTGATAATGAGCAGCGAGCTCTAGGCTTACAGGTTCCCCTGGAGTTGCTAGTATCTTGAATTTCTTTCCATTTATTTTAGGAGTAAAAGTCCCTCGCAATTTCCGACTGTTGGAAGAACTCGAAGAAGGCCAGAAAGGAGTAGGAGATGGCACAGTTAGCTGGGGTCTAGAAGATGACGAAGACATGACACTTACAAGATGGACAGGGATGATAATTGGGCCTCCAAGAGTAAGCGTCGAGCTGCGGCTATAAATGTCAATGTCTTAAATTCACTGTGCCTCCTTTTAAAAAAACACATTAGCCTGATCATGGAAAAATGCTCACCTTTGGTATATTTTCTGAAATGTGGCTATTCTTTTTTGACCAGTTTCAGTTTATATATTTGAATCGCCTCTGATGCTATTTAATAACCCCTCTAAATGGTAAGCAAAAACGTGTTTAGACTCTAGTGTGAATTTACATGACAACACAGTGAGGTTTGAGGTCATTGCACCCTCAGATGTAGTTTAGAATAAACTCTGGGCTTATCAAATAGCCAAGCTCCAGGTATAGCCAGCATTTCTGAAGTCAATCTCCAGACCAACTTTGAAAAGTCTTCACAGTTGTGTTTTGTGGTTTTTATTCACTTCCTCCCAGGACTATCAAGTACCTGTATCCTAATTCATTGGGCCATTCAGCCAAGGTTCATTGCCAGCCTGTAAACTGTGTTCCAGGCACTGTTAGGCCCAGGGGCCTTTGCAAAGATGAAGGCGATAGGGATGGGAGGAATGATTTCATCTAGACAGAGCTTCATGATTTGCGAGAGTTCCCCAGTGCCCAATAGCCTTTTTTTGAGGGTACATAGTAAACCCTCAAGAAATGTAGTTTATCCTCATTTTCATGGGGGAAAAATGTCATTTAATTCTCTTGATGCTCTATCATTAGTTGCGCCTGTTGTTTAATTGGATTCCATGGGTTTTTTTTTTTTTTTGAGACAGAGCCTCACTTTATTGCCCTCAGAGTGCTTTGGCATCACAGCTCACAGCAACCTCCAACTCCTGGGCTTAGGTGATTCTCTTTTCTCAGCCTCCCAAGTAGCTGGGACTACAGGCGCCCATCACAACGCCTGGCTATTTTTGTTGCCGTTTGGCCAGGGCTGGGTTCAAACCCGCCACCCTCGGTATAGGGGGCTGGCGCCCTATCCGCTGAGCCACAGGCGCCACCCTAGTTAGATTCCATTTTACAGATGAGGAAACAAACTCAGAGGAGTGAACTTATTTGCCCAAAGTCATATCTGATAACTCCCACACCAAGTCTGTCTGATCCCAGAGCCTGTGCTCTTAACCTGTGTGTCACATTATCTCCCTCTTGTTCAAAGTTTGAGTTTTCATTTGTTAACCATTACAGAATTATCCAAAGTAGTAACTTGTTATGAGGTAAGAAATAGATTCCATAAGGTAACACACTCCAGACAAGCAATTGGAGATGCTGCCTGAATGTAGCAGGACCTGTCCTGTGTCTGCCTGTGCTTAAGGATGACACCATTCATTTATTCTTTTGGCTGCCTGCGAGCTGCATAGCACTATGGGACTATGTAGGGTGTGGCCCCGGCTGGAACAGGGAAGTGTGGCGTGCTCATTCAGTGTTCATCCTAGTCTGTTGTTCATCACAGGTGGTCATCAACACTCACGTGAATGACTTGCTTTGCCATTTAATGTTGCTTCTTGAGTCATACTGTGGCCCTATAGTTCTGTGGGTTTTTAAAAATGTATGTATTTCCATCTGTTTTTACTCTTTTCTTTATCCTCTTTTTCCTGTGAAAACCAGAATTTTCTATTTAAATACTAGGGAAAACCCAATCCAGAAATCCTATTTCTCCATTGAAATAATTTTCTTTGCTATATCTGAAAGTCCATTACATGCCGATGTCTTTCTTCTTCACTGCATTTTTTTCCTACTAAGAATGGTTTAGGTTTCTTGAAGATAAAAACTATTCTTACCCCTCCTTACTCCCCAGAGTACGTGGAAATGACTTGGAGTAGAATGGTTATTCAATAGATTGGTTAATCAACTGATGTAGTGTCTGACATATTAAGAATTGAACCAGTGTACAGCATTGTGACTATACTAAATACCACTGAATTATGCACTTAAAACACATAAAACAGTGAATCTCTGTGTTCTGTTGAAAATATTCTATTCCACCTAAAACAGCTTGGACTACCCTGGATTTCAGTTTCTCTCTTTCCAAACGGGGCAAAATTTTAATGAGTAGCTATAGTATGCTAAGTGCTTTCCATATTTTAAAAAAAATTTTTAGATTAATGTGAGGGTACAAACAGATTACAATGTTTGCATTTGTTAGATAGAGTCCCTATTATAGTTGTGTCCCATACCCAAGAGGTGTGCCATATACCCTTACATTGTGCCCATTAACTGAGAGCACACCAATCCCCCTCCCTTGTTTCTTCTTCCCTCCCTCTTTCCCCCTCCCCCCAACTTGAATTGAATTGAGTTTTTCCCTTATTGATATTGAGTTATCATCTATTGGCTTCATATTAGTATTGAATTACATTGGATACTTGCTTTTCCATTCTTTTGATACTTTACTAAGAAATGTGTTTCACCTCCATCCAGGTTAACATGAAAGATGTAAAGTCCCCATCTTTTTTAATGACTGATAGTAGTCCATAGTATACATATACCACAATGTATTGATCCATTCCTGGGTTGATGGGCATTTAGGTTGTTTCCACATCTTGGCAATTGTAAATTGAGCTCTGATAAACAATCTAGTGCAAACAATAATAAAATGATTCTTTTCTTCTGGCTTAATGCCTACTAATGGGATTGCAGGATCAAATGGAAGGTCTATTTGAGTTCTTTGAGGATTCTCTTCTTTCCAAAGAGACTGTATTAGTTTGCAGTCCCACCAAAATTGTAAAAGGGTTCCCTTCTCTACAGATCCACACCAGCTTCTGCAGTTTGGGGATATATATATATATATATATATATGTATGTGTATATATATATATACATATATATATTTTTTT
>NW_003852418.1:11520895-11525683 GCF_000181295.1 Otolemur garnettii | reverse complement strand
AGTTTTTGGTCAGGGCTGGGTTTGAACCTGCCACCTCCAGCATATGGAACCAGTGCCCTACTCCTTTGAGCCACAGGCACTGCCTGCCCAGCAATTTTTTTGTTGAGTTTGGTGGGGCCGGGTTTGAACCTGCCACCCTCAGTATATGGGGCCGGCGCCCTACTTACTGAGCCACAGGCACCTCCTGGGATCCATACATTTTTTTAATAACAATTTTGAGATAAAATTCGCCCTGTTAACATATACAGTTCGGTAGGTTTTATCATATTCAGAGTTGTACAACCATCACTAATTTCAGAGCATTTTTATTGCCCCCCAAAGAAACCCCATGCCCAGTGGAGTCCCTTCTCATCCTTGATAAACTGATCTACTTTCTGTCTAGCTCAGTGAATTTGCCTCCTCTGGGCATTGCATATAAGTGGAATCATCCAATATATCATCTTTTGTGACTGGCTGCCTTTACTTAGCATAATTTTTTTCAAAGTTCATCTATGTTATGTAGCATTTATCAGTACTTTATTCTTTCTTATGGCTGAAAAATTCATTGTGTGGATATAACATATTTTATTTATCCATTCATCAGTTGGACATTTGGGTTGTTTCTGCCTTTTGGCTACTATTAATAATATTGCCAGGAACATTTGTGTAGAGGTTTTTGTGTGGACTTATATTCTCAGAGTGGAATTGCTGGATCATATGGGACCTCTACATCTAACATATGGAGGAACTGCCAAACTGGTTTTCAAAGTGGCTGCACCATTTTACCTCCCATTAGCAATGCATAGGGTTCCAGTTTCTCTGTATTTACCAGCACTTGTGGTCTGTCTTTTTATTTCTGTAGTTTTGATTAACTTAGTTCTCCAAGGTTAAAAATTAAGTCATAAGCTCTGTAACTGGAATACCCACATAATTATTAAAGCATCTAAATAAAGCCCTTGAGTAGCACATCTCCCTGTTATAGTAAGTATTTTTGTTATTGCTTTACTCAAAAGAAAATCTTCCATCAAAATGTAAGAGGCTGCTCAGCGCCTATAGCTCAACGGCTAGGGCACAGCCATATACAGCAGAGCTAGCGGGTTCAAACCCAGCCTGAGCCTGCCAAACAACAATGACAACTACAACCAAAAAAAATAGCCAGGTGTTGTGGCGGGCACCTGTAGTCTCAGCTACTTAAGAGGCTAAGGCAAGAGAATCGCTTAAGCCCAAGAGTTAGAGGTTGCTATGAGCTGTGATGCCATGGCACTCTACCCAGGGCGACTTATTGAGACTCTGTCTCAAAAAAAAACATGAAAGAGGTATATACTATCTGATCCAGCTGTTCTGCTACAAGTTTACTGTCCAGTTTTTCTTGAATGTATTGCCCAAGGGAAGTTTATAAAATTATTTCATGCAGCACTGTCAGCATTAGCAAAATATTGGAAACAACCTCAGTGTCTTTCAGTAGGCCATATTATGCACTGTTGAGCTGCTGGAGAGAATGAGATAGATACATGTGTGCTGACAAGGAGTGCTCTCCATGATATTTAAGTGAAGAAGTAAGTTATGAAGCAATATACAGAATATGCTGCCTTTTGGCAGGGGGAGAAGAGGCTGTATGTACACTTGTGAGCTTTGAATACCTCTGGAAGATCATAAAAGAAGCTGGTGACAGTGGTTGCCTTCTTCAGAAGAGAGCTAGCTGGCTGGGGCTGGGGTGGAAAGTAAACTTAATTTATACCATATACCCACCTGTACTCCTTGAGTGCATAAAAAGAAAAGAAAAGGAAGTCCTTCAACCTTAGAGCAAACCTTTCTACCCAAGTACTCCTTGTATAATTTGTTCTGGCAGATGGCTGACTCTCCACAGCCTTAGGTATGGAGTATTTCTGCTCTCGCCACAGAAGGGCAGCGTGGTCAGTAGAGTTTCTCACCCTGGGCATGACCCCAGTTGGCCTTGATCCTTTCTTTGTTGTGAGGGGGCTGTCCTTTGCATTACAGGATGTTCAGCAGCATCCTTGGTCTCTACTCACTGGATTGCCATAGTACCTTCCCCCAATCATGGTAGCCAGGAATGTCTCCAGACAATGTTTAATCTTTCCTCTCCCCAGCAGGCAAGGGCAAAATTCGGTCTGGTTGAGAAGCACTGTTATGCCTCTGCGGTTCTCCAAGTTAGTGTTTCTGTGTGTGGGTTAGAGCCTGGATGTGTATTTACACACATACCCAAAAGTACTGTGCCCACGCTTAAAAGGGACAAAATAGTCTCAGGGGCATATGAAGAAAAAGAAAGTGATCCTTTCTGCAGTTCATCCTGCTCCCCACAGAAGGAGAACTGGTGAGTTGGTGTGGAGAGTGTTTCTACCTGCTTTTGCTGTGGGTACACAAACTTAAATTCATATTTTTCTTCTTCTTTTTTTTTTTTTTTTTTGAGACAGAGCCTCAGGCTATCGCCCTGGGTAGAGTGCCGTGGCATCATAGCCCACAGCAACATCCAAATCCTGGGCTCAAGCGATTCTTCTGCCTCTGCCTCCCAAATAGCGAGGACTACAGGCGCCCGCCACAACGCCTGGCTATTTTTTGGTTGCAGCTGTCGTTGTTTGGTAGCCTGGGCTGGATTCGAACCCACCAGCTCAGATGTATGTGGCTGGCACCTTAGCCGCTTGAGCCAAGGCACTGAGCCAATACGTATTTTTCTTAAAGAAAAATGGGACCTTGCTATGCATAATGTTTTGCAGCTTTACTTCTTTCACTTAATAAGATGGTGGACATCTTTCTATATTAGGTGCATCGGCCTCTTTTTTTTTGAGATAGAGCCTCAAGCTGTCAACCTGAGCAGAGTACCATGGCATCACAGCTCACAGCAACCTCCAACTCCTGGGCTCAAGCGATTCTCCTGCCTCTGCCTCCCAAGTAGCTGGGACTACAGGCGCCTGCCACAATGCCCGGCTATTTTTTGGTTGCAGCTGTCATTGTTATTTGGCGGGGCTGGGCTGGATTCGAACCTCCAGCCAAGCCTTTTTTTTTTTTTTTGAAACAGAGTCTCACTTTGCCCTGGTAGAGTACCTTGGCATCATAGTTCACAGCAACCTCTAACTCTTAGGCTCAAGCAATTCTCTTGCCTCAGCCTCCCAAGTAGCTGGGACTACAGGTACCTGCCACAACACCCAGCTGTTTTTAGAGACAGGGTCTCACTCTTGCTCAGGCTGGTCTTGAACTCTTGAGCTCAAGCAATCCACTCACCTTGGCCTTCCAGAGTACTGAGATTATAGGCTGCACCACCGCACCCAGCCTTATATCTTAACATTTTTAAGATAAATCTTATTTTATAATACTTTGAGATTTGCAGAAAAGTTGCAAATGTTAGTACAGAAAGTTCCCCACATCCTCCCACTCCATATCCCCTAATATTAACATCTCATATTAATATGGTACATTTGTTCATAACCAGTGGACCAATATTGTTTGATGCATTATTATTAACCAAAGTTCATACCTTTTTCGTTGTTCTTAGTTTTCACCTTATGTCTGTTTTTTGTTCCAGAATCCCATCCAAGGTGCCCCATTACATTTGGAAGTCATATCTCAGGTTCCTTGTGGCTATGACACTTTCTCAGGTTTTTCTTGGTTTTGGTGCCTTTTGACTGTTTTAAGGAGTAATGATCAAGTGTTTTATAGAATCTCTCTATTAAACCTTGGTGTTGTCTCGGTGCTTATAGCTCAAGCGGCTAAGGCACCAGCCACATACACCAGAGCTGGCGGGTTCAAATCCAGCCCAGGCCTGCCAAACAACGACAACTACAACCAAAAAATAGCCAGGCACTGTAGTGGGCACCTGTAGTTCCAGCTACTTGGGAGCCTGAGGCAAAGAATTGCTTAAGCCCAAGAGCTAGAGGTTGCTGTCAGCTGTGATGACACAGCACTCTACCTAGGGCAACAACTTGAGGCCCTGTCTCAAAAAAAAAAAAAAGCTTTGGTGTTTTTCTTATAAATAGACTGGGATTATATACACACACATACATGTATGTTAAGGCCCAGGAAAGTTTGCTCTGGTTCTGTAGTAGTGCCTAATGGCTAAAATCACCTGTGTGAATGCAAATATACCCAGAGTTGGAGCAAGGCGTGTGTCTGCTTTGACAGGTGGTATATAATCTGCAGCTTCTGTCTTTACCAAGCGCTGTCTTGTTAGTCTTTCTGTATGTGTGTGCATGTGTGGGGGTGTGTGCATGCACACCTTTGAAAAGGCTACAAAATGTTAAGTTACACTAATAGACCATGTTTATTTTGCTTCCCATTACTGTGTACAAGCATGAGTCCATCTGTAGGCATTCCTAAAAGTTAACTTAATGGTCCAAGCTTGCCTGATTCTCAGCTTGATAGGCATTGCCAAGTTGCCCCAGCAAGCTTAAACTGTATCAACAAAGTAGGAAGTGTTTGTTACATGATCAAATAATGAATCTGAAGAGTAGTGTTCCTCACAGAGACAGAATGTTCCAGCAATTCTCCTTCAGAGACATTTTTAGCAAGTCCCTGGACCATCAATGGACAAAATAAAAGAAAACCAGAAACCCTATTCTCTGCCAAAGTCTATTTGGGGGGCTTTTAAATGACCCTTCAGGTTTGTCTCTATGATCACCTGACTTGAGGATTTTTTTCTTTTTTTTTTGTTGTATGAAATTGCCAGTTGAACATCAGTGGTCAAAAATTTAGTAGGTCTTTTTCTTTTTAAGAAATTAGTCGGCTCAGGGCCTGTGGCTCAAGCAGCTAAGGCGCCAGCCACATACACCTAAGGTGGCGGGTTCGAATCCAGCCCGG
>NW_003852418.1:11516672-11519733 GCF_000181295.1 Otolemur garnettii | reverse complement strand
GCCTGTAGTCCCAGCTACTTGGGAGGCTGAGGCAGGAGACTCGCTTGAGCCTACGAGTTGGAGGTTGCTGTGAGCTGTAATGCCACGGCACTCTACCCAGGGGGACAGCTTGAGGCTCTGTCTCAAAAAAAAAGATCTTCTGTCTTTAAATTGTGTGATAAAACCATGGGCGCACGAATGCTCGGCACACACAGAGATGAATTTGTGATCCATACAGTCACCAGACAGCTGAGAATGCAGTTGTTGATGGAGACTGTGCTGGGAGCTAAGGATAGACCTTTTATAATACTTTCCATAGATCTGCATGTAAATCATTCCCTTGTTTGCTTCCTACTTGTTCTGTTTACTGAGGAAACTTTTCTTTGAGGAAACACATTAATTGCAATGAGGTGTTCCTTTTGTGAAAGTATAAAGAGCAACATCTATTCAATCACCAAACATTGCGGGTCAGTTTTGTTGAGGCCCCTGCCTTCAGGGTTTCACATTTAGTGAGGGAGGCTGATGTGTGGCTGAGTGCCAGTCCTTAGGTGGGGGTCAGGAGGACTGAGAGAGGAGCAGCTGGCACTGGGCTCCAGGGCGTGTGTGAAGAGGAGTGAGGGGCTGGGCAGGGAGGGCGTAGAGTAAAAGAGGAGGCAAGGGCTGCGCAGGTCAGTGTGGGAACTTGAGCTTCCTATGTGGTAGGAAGCCATGGGAGGGGTTAAGCCAGCAGAGACTCGGTGTTAGAAGAGGTCACGATGAGGTGGAGGAACATGGGTGAACATGGAGTTTCTTGAAGGCAGAAGCAATGGGACCTTTTGATACTTGGAAGGTAGGATATGGGGGAATGGGGCTCAAGGTTGGCTGCTAGATTTTTGCTTTGACTAGGTGATACCACTTCTAAGGAAGAGAGGGGAGGAGGAGCAGGTTGAGTGTAGGTTAAAATCCAGATGTGAGTTTGGTTTGGTTTGGTTATAGTCTGGGATCCCTCTAGATGAGAAAGGTCTGTGGGTTTATCATGATGAACACCTTCTGGATCTAAAGTACGTGGCATCTTGTTTAGAATACCTTTTCAGGCTCGGCGCCTATAGCTCAACCGGCTAAGGCGCCAGCCACGTACACCTAAGGTGGCGGGTTCGAATCCCCAGCCCGGACCCGCCAAACAACAATGACGGCTGCAACCAAAAAATAGCCGGGCGTTGTGGCGGGCGCCTGTGGTCCCAGCTACTTGGGAGGCGGAGGCAGGAGACTCGCTTGAGCCCAGGAGTTGGAGGTTGCTGTGAGCGTGATGCCATGGCACTCTACCCAGGGGGAAAGCTTGAGGCTCTGTCTCAAAAAAAAAAAAAAAAAAAAAGAATACCTTTTCAAGGGTTTAAATCTCATCCTCTATGATCTGTACCCCCCTTAAAGACCAGTAGGTGTCGCTGTTTACATCAGGACAGTTACTTAGGCAACACAGGACTTCTAAGGAGGGGGCTCTGATGCCTGAGATAGGAACCCACAGGAGGGTAGCCCTTCCCCTCAAAGCGGTTACTCTGATAGGGAGCTGTCACCCTTTGGTGTGGTCTTCAGATGTAACATTATAACAGTGTGACTTCCCTTAGGACAGAGAGTTAGAGAGTGGGCGGTGTTGAACTGGGTCTTTAGGATGTGAGGTCTGGGTGGGGGAGAGCACTCCAGGCGGAAGGAGAAGCCTGGCTACAGCTCATGTCTTGCTGCTCATAAGGTAGATGTTACAGTGAAAGGTTATCAGCCTGGGAGATTAGGCTTTTTCAGTGTTTCTCAACAAAGGCTCAGTTGGCGTTTTAAGAAGGACTTTTGTTTCCTATGCAGGTGTGGGGTCCTCTCTCACAAAATGCCGCTAATCTCTCAGGTCATCACAACTATAAAAAAAAAAAAAAAAAAGCCTGCAGGGGAGATAAAGCACCTTGCCTGAGATCCCTTACATAGTGTCCAGCCCCAGAGTGGGAGAAGAGGCAGCTGCTCTGGGTCTGCGCCCCACCCGCTCCTGGTCTGAATTTTATAGTTCTCCAAAGCAGTTGCCTGTTCTGTGCTTTGCACTCAGTGGTATTTGATACACTGGCTGATGATCCCAGTGCAAAGGGACATTTAATGTGGTTTCCTAAAATAAAGACTGCCTCTTACACACCATTCCCCAGAGAATAAGACAGGGCTGCAGAGTAGGGAAATTAACATAAAAATAGGTCCTTCTGATTGGATTTAATAATCCTAACTAAAAACTCCAGTGATGCTAGCTTAAATGTTCTGTCTTTTTTTGTTGTTTATTTCCTCAAAGCCCAGGATTCATATAAACTAGTTACTACTGACATACCATGTAACAAGTGGTTGCTGTGCTGCAAACATGCACCAGTTCTGCAGTCAGGAATGAACAGTGTTTCACAAGATCCACCTTTTCAAATTCTTTGTTTGTAATTGCCTGACATCTTTCTATCCTTTTTTTCCAGACAATTTATGAAAACCGAATATACAGCCTTAAAATAGAATGTGGACCTAAATACCCAGAAGCACCCCCCTTTGTAAGATTTGTAACAAAAATTAATATGAATGGAGTTAATAGTTCTAATGGAGTGGTGAGTAGCTTTTCCTGTCCCTGCTTGTTACTCGGGGTTGAGAATTGCTTTCTACATAACATCAGGAACATTGGGACTGGGCCAGATTCCTTATGTTCCTTGGTAATCTGATGATAAAGTATATCACGGTGCATGTGATTGCGGATTTGGGGTGGGACCTGTTTCCCAATTGGATTTAACTGTCACTCACGCATTCAGCACTTTCTCTGGGCCAGCTCTGTGATCACTTTGAGATATGAGCTCATTTAGTCCTCTTGATGCCCTTATCAGGTAGAGATGAGGAAACTGAGGCACAGAGGTGTAAGATCTTGCCCAAGGCAGCACCTTATCTCCTGGGCCTTATTTTTGAACCACTAGTACATAATGTTTTTCCTTGAGTGGCCTTGCGTTTTAAACTGTTTTTTTTTTTTTTTTTTTTGAGATCCTCAAGCTGTTCCCTGGGTAGAGTGCTGTGGTGTCACAGCTCACAGCAACCTCCAACTCCTGGGCTCAAG
>NW_003852418.1:11515154-11516535 GCF_000181295.1 Otolemur garnettii | reverse complement strand
GTGGCTGGCGCCTTAGCCACTTGAGCCATAGGCGCCAAGCCCAGTGTAACATTTTAATCTTTTTTGTTTTGCAGTTTGTGACTGGGGTCAGGTTTGAACCTGCCACCTCCAGTATATGGGGCCGGCACCCTACTCCTTTGAACAACCTATTATGGTTATAATACGGCACCACCCTATTATGGTTATTTAAACCATAAATAAATTTATGGTTTATTTTTTTACTACCATAAATGGAAACCAATCTCATGTGTCAAAAGAAGGCAATTCTGGCAACAATGAATATTACCAAAATAGAACAGTGCTAATAAATTCTTACTCTATATGTTATTTGCCAAAGGCTTTGAGCCTTTGAGAGAGACCTGTTCTGTGCAAAGGGGAGATCACCAAGTGTTAAAGGATGTGCTCACATTACCATCGTGCCAAGCCTTTGTGTTTGAGATCTTCAAAAGACTTGAAAGGAAACAGAAAAGATATGAGCCTTGCCACTGTGTATTCAGTGTTTAATGCTATATCTCAGTCACACCTAAAGTCCTGAACCCAGAATTCAACCCACACTTTGGGGAATTTATTTTGGGAGACAAGATACTAACCCGAGAGCCTTTGGCTCTGTGTAGGCCCATGTCACTGCAGCTCAGGCTCAAGCTGCCCGCTGCCTTTGCTTTCTTTCCTGACCTGCATGTTTTCCATCACCCACTCCTGGGGATGGTGTCAAGCAGGGACAGGCCCTGGGCCCTGCAGTAGGTCGTTGTAGAGTTGAGTTAGGCTTCAAGTCCTGTCAGCTGTCAGTGTCACTATTCCCTTCTCCCAAATAGTGAGGATTTGGGGCACAAAAAGGAAACTGTATGGGCACAGTGGCTCTGACATGTAATCCTAGCACTCTGGGAGGCCGAGGCAAGAGGATTATTTGAGCTCAGGAGTTCGAGATCCATCTGAGCAAGAGCTAGACCCCATCTCTACTAAAAATAGGAAAATAAGCTAGGCGCTGTGGCAGGTGCCAGTAGTCCCAGCTACTCGGGAGGCTGAGGCAGAAGCACTGACTGGAGGGAAGAGTCATGTAGGTGTGCATCCTGAGCGTCGAGTGTCATTTTGTGGTCAGCATGTTGAACTTGAAAAATGCCCTTTACTCATGTTCGTACTGTAGCTTATCCCCGGCATATAGCTGTTTTGTTTGAGAACCTGAGAGTAATTTGTTTTTGTTTGCCTTTTTTAGGTGGACCCAAGAGCCATATCAGTGCTAGCAAAATGGCAGAATTCATATAGCATCAAAGTTGTCCTGCAAGAGCTTCGGCGCCTAATGATGTCTAAAGAAAATATGAAACTCCCTCAGCCACCTGAAGGACAGTGTTACAGCAATTAATCAAAAGGAAAACCACAGGCCCTT